>NC_041384.1:745376446-745419047 GCF_002162155.2 Triticum dicoccoides
GGGGGGGTTGGTGGGCTAGGGCGGTTAGAAGCGGGCATTGCCGTGGTCTGGACTCCCACAAAGCCCCGACGTTTGTCTCCGGTTTGCGGGAGAAAGTATGTCCGAATCGCACCGCGGACTGATACAAGTCCACGTAGGATGGCTTCCGTTGTCCGAACAACACATTTCAGACATATGCGGGGGGTTGAGGGTTGGCGTTGGAGATGCCCTAATTCTCCCTCATCTTAAATGTCGGAAAATAATGCTCGTGAATATTCATAAAGAATTTGCAAGTCATGCGGATAAGCATGCTAATTCACAATTGTGTATGTGGTTTGCAGTTTTGCAGAAATAAATACGACCCATAGTTAAGTGTCATGCTTGATTATCCATATATTGCCATGCTGATGTCAAATGATTAACTTAGAGCTAGGTTGACTTGATAATTGACTTGTCTTTTCCACCACTTGAAGTGATAAAACTTATTTGTACATATGTATAGTATATTTCGATTGACACATAAATTTTCTGTAAATTTTAGTTCAGTGTGATTTGGACGTACTATTCAATCTTCCTTTCTAATATAGTAAATTATAAGCCGTAAATGTACTTCGTTTTTTGGCCAAAAATAGTACTCCCTCCGTTCCTAAATACTTGTCTTTCTAGTCATTTCAACAAGTAACTACATACGGAGCAAAATGAGTGAATCTGCACTCTAAAATATGTCTACATATATCCGTATGTAATAGTCATTTGAAATGTCTAGAAAGACAAATATTTAGAAACGGAGGGAGTAGTACCCATGCTGCTTAATTTGCACATGCAAGACGGACCAGCATGCAGCAGCCGTAGCAGTACATTCAAGTCTCGTCCACTTGCTGTGTCCTGAGTCCATGCATGCACCCCTACGATGTCATTTAAAGCACTGTATAAGGCTGTCATTGCGGAAGGCCTGACCCTGCATTGGTATCAAGTGGTACGTAGTATCAACTTGAATGAACATAAAGATTGGCAGAAGGCACCCTGCCAAATCTTCTGCCGAAAGACGGGCTCTTTGCATCACTGTTCCAGCACACTCTTCGTGCCATGACTCACCATAGGGCATGTACCATGAATGATGTCTCGCATTCCATGTAGGATCGGATGCCAGATAAAGTAGGTTTGGAAAGGGAACCAGGATTCTCTGTAGGAGGCGGGTGTTTGGAGAGACAAAGTATGGTCTGGTGTCAAAAGCTGGAAATGTTACAGTGAAAAATAAAGATGCATGTGTACTAGAGTCTTTATTTTCTACTCCCTCCGTCCGAAAATACTTATCGGAGGAATGGATGTATCTAGACGCAATTTAGTTCTAGATACACTCATTTTCATCCATTTCTCCGACAAGTATTTCCGAACAGAAGGAGTATTTCTTAATGAGGCCCCCTAATGATAGCTTGCATTGGGAAGAAAAAATAAGTGTAGGTGCCTTAAGCTATTTTTTGTCATGGGACATCTTTATCCATATGTCACTATTGTACATGCCCTTAGGTGTAGCAACATAACATGCCCCAAGATAAGTATATTTCTGAATTTCCCATGCAATAAAAAATGATCCAAAAATAAAAGTTCTCAGAATGCTCTGAAATTTTAATACGATTTTTTTTGAATATTTAAGAATTTATGATGCAAATAATATCAGAGGGAGATGCACCAGGTGGGCACAACCCACCTGGGTGCGCCAAGACCCCATGGCGCACCCTGGTGGGTTGTGGTCCCCACGTGGGCCCTTTCACTTATCTCTTTACACCACATCATCACCTACCTCCAGAAAAAATTCGCCATTGCTCTCTCTCGTGTTCTTGCTCCTAAACCCGTGGATTTCGATCTCTTTGCTCGAAGCTCCATTTCCAAAACTGTTTCGGGGGATTGTTGCTTGGTATGTGACTCCACCATCTGTCCAATTAATTTTTTAGTGGTTTATATTTTGAATAATTAGCTACTCTTGGTGCTGTTGTATATGAGCTTGCATGTTGAATTCTTATAGTTCTAAGTAGTTTGAATGCTTGCTATGGCCTCTATGTATCCCTATGAGTAGTTGCTATGAATTGTATGATGTTTTGTTGATAAATTTTTGTCACCTAATTTTTTTTAGAAAATTGTACGCGAACATGATGAACCCATTTGGAAGGAGCTCTTCGAGGAGGAGATCCTCGGGGGCATCCTCTAGTGACAGCTCCGCTCGTTGGTCTTATATTGAACCAAGTGAAAGTTCCATACGAGATGCCGCTACCAAAACATGCTTATGGCCTTTTGATGATTAGATGATGTATGTGGGCATTAAGGAGGAATTTGAGAAATATGCTCACAATGTCGGTCTCGGTCCCTACATTTCAGATAAGTGCGATCAACACCACACTCTCACTGAATCATTTGTCAAAGGATTTAAATTCCATCCCCGTGAGCCTAGGGTGTCATTTAGACTCTATGAAAATTCATTCACCATATCACTAGAGAGTTTTGCTCAACACTGCAAACTCCCATTCTGGGGTTCGATTAACGAACCACCAAGGCTGAGTACCAATCATTCTTGACTAGTCCTTGCTACGGTGAAACGAGGGGAGTGACGCAAGATAGAATAAAGAGCATTCATTTTCCCGCAATTCAGTACTTTGCTTTATTTAATGAGAAATGTATTGTAGGCAAACAAGACTGTAGTACACTTTGTGCTCCAGACTTGAGCCTCATACGCACTGCTCTCGCCGGTGATAGGAGTTATAATCTTGGGGCGATTGTTGCACACAGGTTACAACATAACACTAGTAGTGGCTATTTCTATGGTGGAATTTATGCCACGCATTTAGCGAGAGAGCTGGGTGTTTCACCTTTGCCCTTTGATCCTATTGTACCCACGCGGCATTTAGACTTTGACGCTATGAAAAATCATAAGATCCTTAAAGGATATATTCATAATTTCACTTATCACTTGTTGTTTAATCAAGCATCTGTTGTGCACATATTTTCCTGCGCCTACTCTTTTTGACTATCATAGCAAGGGAAGATATTTTGTTCTTGAGAGCGAGGCCCGAGCTCACAACCCGCCAGTTGAGGTAGCACGGCAGCTCGCGGTATCCGCACCGAGAGCCTCCGTGAGCTACCACGCCGACTACTATCCAGGCTACTGACTGCTTACCAAGTTAGGCCAAAAACCTAAGCTTGGGGGAGTACATGTTTCTCACCGACATTATATTCATGTTCACACATATCATTTCAGTTGTCGGTGTTCACACTTTTTCATTGTATTATTCGTGCTTAAATTTATTTTCTTGCTTTCTTCTTATGTGTTTGAAAAACCTTAGAAAAGCAAAAACAATCAATTGTAGTTAGTTTACTTTCTTTGCATGCTTAGTTGTAATACTTAAAAGAAAACCCAAAAAGATTTTCTTATTCTTCTTTTGCATGTTGGGAGCTTTTCCGTGTAAATAGTTTTTCTTGTTTTTGCTTTCCCTTTTTTTATTTGCTTGTTCAAGAAAACCAAATCTCCAAAAATATTTCAGTGTGTTTCTCTGAATTTCTTTTCTTTTTATTTGAGTCGTACTAAGGAGAAGACCACGATAAAAATGTTGAGTGGCTTTTATTTGCATTATTGTTGATCTAACAAAGAGCTCATTTTACCTTGTCTTCTCCTATTGAATAAAATGTTTGTAGATTCCAACTTAGTCCACGGCACTCTTGCACAATTATTATTTTCACATCGTTCGGTCATGCAAGTGAAAGGCAATAATGACGATATTCGATGAACTGACCGTGGCAGAGAGAAACGGGTATGAACTCGACTTGTTCTGTTTTTGTAAACATGTTTAACCTAGTATCCATGATTCAGCCCATTATATTAAACATGTTTCCAATGACAATTAGAGATTATAGTTTCTCATGCCATGCATAAGTAGCTAGGAGTGGATAATGATTTATTTTGGATATCAGCATTGCATTAAAATGATTGTGATGTAGTATGATGATATGGTACCCTCCTCTGAATGTTCGAGTGGCTTGACTTGGCATATGTTCATGCATGTAGTTGAATCAAAACCAACATAGCCTCTATGATATTTATGTTCATGGTGTTCATATCCTACTCATGCTAGTGTCCAATGTTACTTACGCATAATGCATTTTCATGACCGTTATTGCTCTCTAGCTGGCCGCTTCTCAACCTATTTGCTAGCCTTCGCCTGTACTAAGTGGGAATTCTGCTTGTACATCAAAAATCTTGAACCCAAGTTATTCCAGATGAGTCCACCATACCTATCTATATGCGGTATTATCCTACCATCCTAAGTAAATTTGCCTGTGCCACCTCTAAAAACTTCAAATAAATATCCATTTTGTGTGTCTGGATCGTTCATGGAACGACAGGAGGTGGTCGGTATCTGTTGGGTAACGTAGTAATTTCAAAAAATTTCCTACGCACACACAAGATCATGGTGATGCATAGCAACGAGAGGGGGAGAGTGTGATCTACGTACCCTTGTAGATCGACAACGGAAGTGTTAACTTGGTTGATGTAGTCGTACGTCTCCACGGCCCGACCGATCAAGCACCGAAACTACGGCACCTCCGAGTTCTAGCACACGTTCAGCTCGATGACGATCCCCGGACTCCGATCCAGCAAAGTGTCGGGGAAGAGTTCCTGTCAGCACGACGGCGTGATGATGATCTTGATGTACTACCGTCGCAGGGCTTTGCCTAAGCACCGCTACAATATTATCGAGGACTATGGTGGAAGGGGGCACCGCACACGGCTAAGAATATGATCACGTGGATCAACTTGTGTGTCTATGGAGTGCCCCCTGCCCCGTATATAAAGGAGCAAGGGAGGAGGAGGCCGACCCTAGGAGGGGGCGCGCCAAGTGTGGAGTCCTACTAGGACTCCCTAGTCCTAGTAGGATTCCACCTCCCATATGGAATAGGAAAAGAGGAAGGGAAAAGGAGAAGGAAGGAAGGGGGTGCCCCCCTTCCCTAGTCCAATTCGGACCAGACCAAGGGGAGGGGTGCGGCCACCCTTGAGGCCCTTTTTCTTCTTTCCCGTATGACCCAATAAGGCCCAATACATATTCCCGTAACTCTCTGGTACTCCGAAAAATACCCGAATCACTCGGAACCTTTCCGATGTCCGAATATAGTCGTCCAATATATCGATCTTTATGTCTCGACCATTTCGAGACTCTTCGTCATGTCCCCGATCTCATCCGGGACTCCGAACTCCTTCGGTACATCAGAACTCATAAACTCATAATATAACTGTCATCGAAACCTTAAGCGTGCGGACCCTACGGGTTCGAGAACAATGTAGACATGACCGAGACATGTCTCAGGTCAATAACCAATAGCGGAACCTGGATGCTCATATTGGCTCCCACATATTCTACGAAGATCTTTATCGGTCAGACCGCATAACAACATACGTTGTTCCCTTTGTCATCGGTATGTTACTTGCCCGAGATTCGATCGTCGGTATCCTATACCTAGTTCAATCTCATTACCGGCAAGTCTCTTTACTCGTTCCGTAATACATCATCTCACAACTAACTCATTAGTTGCAATGCTTGCAAGGCTTTATGTGATGTGCATTACCGAGAGGGCCCAGAGATACCTCTCCGACAATCGGAGTGACAAATCCTAATCTCGAAATACGCCAACCCAACATGTACCTTTGGAGACACCTATAGAGCTCCTTTATAATCACCCAGTTACATTGTGACGTTTGGTAGCACACAAAGTGTTCCTCCGGCAAACGGGAGTTGCATAATCTCATAGTCATAGGAACATGTATAAGTCATGAAGAAAGCAATAGCAACATACTAAACGATCGGGTGCTAAGCTAATGGAATGGGTCATGTCAATCACATCATTCTCCTAATGATGTGATCCCGTTAATCAAATAACAACTCTTTTGTTTATGGTTAGGAAACATAACAATCTTCGATTAACGAGCTAGTCAAGTAGAGGCATACTAGTGACACTCTGTTTGTCTATGTATTCACACATGTATTATGTTTCCGGTTAATACAATTCTAGCATGAATAATAAACATTTATCATGAAATAAGGAAATAAATAATAACTTTATTATTGCCTCTAGGGCATATTTCCTTCAGTCTCCCACTTGCACTAGAGTCAATAATCTAGTTCACATCGCCATGTGATTTAACAGCAATAGTTCACATCACCATGTGATTAACACCCATAGTCCACATCAATATGTGACCAACACCCAAAGGGTACTAAGGTGTGATCATGTTTTGCTTGTGAGATAATTTTAGTCACCGGGTCTATTATATTCAGATCCGTAAGTATTTTGCAAATATTTATGTCAACAATGCTCTGCACGGAGCTACTCTAGCTAATTGCTCCCACTTTCAATATGTATCTAGATTGAGACTTAGATTCATCTAGATTAGTGTCAAAACTTGCATCGATGTAACCCTTTACGACGAACCTTTTGTCACTTTCATAATCGAGAAACATATCCTTATTCCACTAAGGATAATTTTGACCGTTGTCCAGTGATCTACTCCTAGATCACTATTGTACTCCCTTGCCAAACTCAGTGGTAGGGTATACAATATATCTGGTACACAGCATGGCATACTTTATAAAACCTATGGCTGAGGCATAGGGAATGACTTTCATTCTCTTTCTATCTTCTGCCGTGGTCGGGCTTTGAGTCTTACTCAATTTCACACCTTGTAACGCAGGCAAGAACTCTTTCTTTGACTGTTCCATTTTGAACTACAAAATCTTGTCAAGGTATGTACTCATTGAAAAAAAAACTTATCAAGTGTCTTGATCTATCTCTATAGATCTTGATGCTCAATATGTAAGCAGCTTCACCGAGGTCTTTCTTTGAAAAATTCCTTTCAAACACTCCTTTATGCTTTGCAGAATAATTCTACATTATTTCCGATCAACAATATGTCATTCACATATACTTATCAGAAATGCTGTAGTGCTCCTACTCACTTTCTTGTAAATACAGGCTTCACCGTAAGTCTGTATAAAACTATATGCTTTGATCAACTTATCAAAGCGTATATTCCAACTTCGAGATGCTTGCACCAGTCCATAGATGGATCGCTGGAGCTTGCTTATTTTGTTAGCACCTTTAGTATTGACAAAACCTTCTGGTTGCATCATATACAACTCTTAATTTAAGAAATCCATTAAGGATTGCAGTTTTGTTATCCATTTGCCAGATTTCATAAAATGCGGCAATTGCTAACATGATTTGGACAAACTTTTAAGCATCGATACGAGTGAGAAAATCTCATCGTAGTCAACACCTTGAACTTTGTCGAAAACCTTTTGCGACAATTCTAGCTTTATAGATAGTAACACTACTATCAGCGTCCGTCTTCCTATTGAATATCCATTTATTTTCTATGGCTTGCCGATCATCGGGCAAATCCATCAAAGTCCATACTTTGTTCTCATACATGGATCATATCTCAGATTTCATGGCCTCAAACCATTTCGCGGAATCTGGGCTCATCATCGCTTCCTCATAGTTCGCAAGTTCGTCATGGTCTAGTAACATGACTTCCAGAACAAGATTACCGTAGCACTCTGGTGCGGATCTCACTCTGGTTTACCTATGAGATTCGGTAGTGACTTGATCTGAAGTTACATGATCATCATCATTAGCTTCCTTACTAATTGGTGTAGGTGTCACAGGAACAGATTTCTGTGATGAACTACTTTCCAATAAGGGAGCAGGTATAGTTACCTCATCAAGTTCTACTTTCCTCCCACTCACTTCTTTCGAGAGAAACTCTTTCTCTAGAAAAACTCCGAATTTAGCAACAAAGGTCTTGCCTTCGGATTTGTGATAGAAGGTGTACCCAATAGTCTCCTTTGGGTATCCTATGAAGACATATTTCTCTGATTTGGGTTTGAGCTTATCAGGATGAAACTTTTCATATAAGCATCACAATCCCAAACTTTAAGAAACGACAACTTTGGTTTCTTGCCAAACCATAGTTCATATGGTGTCATCTCAACGGATTTAGATGGTGCCCTATTTAACGTGAATGCAGCTATCTCTAATGCATAACCCCAAAACGATAGTGCTAGATCGGTAAGAGACATCATAGATTGCACTATATCCAATAAAGTACGGTTATGACGTTCGGACACACCATTATGCTGTGGTGTTCCATGTGGCATGAGTTTGTGAAACTATTCCACATTATTTTAATTGAAGACCAAACTCGTAACTCAAATATTTGTCTCCACGATCAGATCGTAGAAACTTTTTTTTGTCACGATGATTTTCCACTTCACTCTGAAATTTTTTGAACTTTTCAAATGTTTCAGACTTATGTTTCATCAAGTAGATATACATATATCTGCTCAAATCATCTGTGAAGTTCAGAAAATAATGATACTTGCCGTGAGCCTTAACACTCATCGGACCGCATACATCACTATGTATTATTTCCAATAAGTCAGTTGCTCGCTTCGGAGAACGGAGTCTTAGTCATCTTGCCCATGAGGCATGGTTCGCAAGCATCAAGTGATTCATAATCAAGTGATTCCAAAATCCCATCAACATGGAGTTTCTTCATGCGCTTTACACCAATATGACCTAAACGGCAGTGCTACAAATAAGTTGCACTATCATTATTAACTTTGCATATTTTGGTTTCAATATTATGATTATGTGTATCACTATGATCGAGATCCAACGAACTATTTTCATTGGGTGTGTAACCATATAAGGTTTTATTCATGTAAACAGAACAACAATTTATTCTCTTACTTAAATGAATAACCGTATTACAATAAACATGATCAAATCATATTCATGCTTAACGCAAACACCAAATAACACTTATTCAGGTTCAACACTAATCCCGAAAGTATAGGGAGTGTGTGATGATGATCATATCAATCTTGGAACTACTTCCAACACACATCGTCACTTTACCCTTAACTAGTCTCTATTTATTCTGCAACTCCCATTTCGAGTTACTAATCTTAGCAACTGAACTAGTATCAAATACTGAGGGGTTGCTATAAACACTAGTAAAGTACACATCAATAACATGTATATCAAATATACTTATGTTCACTTTGCCATCCTTCTTATCTGCCAATCACTTGGGGTAGTTCCGCTTCTAGTGACCAGTCCCTTTGCAGTAGAAACACTTAGTCTCAGGCTTAGGACCAGACTTGGGCTTCTTCACTTGAGCAGCAACTTGCTTGCTGTTCTTCTTGAAGTTCCCTTTCTTCCCTCTACCCTTTTCTTGAAACTAGTTGTCTTGTCTACCATCAACACTTGATGTTTTTCTCGATTTCTACCTTCGTCAATTTCCGCATTACGAAGAGCTTGGGAATCGTTTTTGTTATCCCTTGCATATCATAGTTCATCACAAAGTTCTACTAACTTGGTGATGGTGACTAGAGAATTCTGTCAATCACTGTCTTATCTGGAAGATTAACTCCCACTTGATTCAAGCGATTGTTGTACTCAGACAATCTGGGCACATGCTCACTAGTTGAGCGATTCTCCTCCATCTTTTAGCTATAGAACTTGTTGGAGACTTTCATATCTCTCAACTCGGGTATTTGCTTGAAATATTAACTTCAACTCCTGGAACATCTCATATGCTCCATGACGTTCAAAACGTCTTTGAAGTCCCGATTCTAAGCCATTAAGCATGGTGCACTAAACTATCAAGTAGTCATCATATTGAGCTAGCCAAACGTTCATAATGTCTCCATCTGCTCCTGCAATAGGCCGTCACCTAGCGGTCCATCAAGGACATAATTCTTCTATGCAGCAATGAGGATAAACCTCAGATCACGGATCCAATCCGCATCATTGCTACTAACATCTTTCAACACAATTTTCTCTAGGAACATATCAAAATAAACACAGGGAAACAACAACGCGAGCTATTGATCTACAACATAATTTGCAAAATACTACCAGGACTAAGTTCATAATAAATTTAAGTTCAATTAATCATATTACTTAAGAACTCCCACTTAGATAGACATCCCTCTAATCCTCTAAGTGATTACGTGATCCAAATCAACTAAACCATGTCCGATCATCACATGAGATGGAGTAGTTTCATTGGTGAACATCACTATGTTGATCATATCTACTATATGATTCACGCTCGACCTTTCGGTCTCCGTGTTCCGAGGCCATATCTGTATATGCTTGGCTCGTCAAGTATAACCTGAGTATTCCGCGTGTGCAACTGTTTTGCACCCGTTGTATTTGAACGTAGAGCCTATCACACCCGATCATCACGTGGTGTCTCAGCACGAAGAACTTTCGCAACGGTGCATACTCAGGGAGAACACTTCTTGATAATTAGAGAGAGATCATCTTATAATGCTACCGTCAATCAAAGCAAGATAAGATGCATAAAAGATAAACATCACATGCAATCAATATAAGTGATATGATATGGCCACCATCATCTTGTGCTTGTGATCTCCATCTTCGAAGCACCGTCATGATCACCATCGTCACCGGCGCGACACCTTGATCTCCATCGTAGCATCGTTGTCGTCTCGCCAATCTTATGCTTCCACGACTATCGCTACCGCTTAGTGATAAAGTAAAGCATTACAGCGCGATTGCATTGCATACAATAAAGCGACAACCATATGGCTCCTGCCAGTTGCCGATAACTCGGTTACAAAACATGATCATCTCATACGATAAAATTTAGCATCATGTCTTGACCATATCACATCACAACATGCCCTGCAAAAACAAGTTAGACGTCGTCTACTTTGTTGTTGCAAGTTTTACGTGGCTGCTACGGGCTTAAGCAAGAACCAATCTTACCTACGCATCAAAACCACAACGATAGTTTGTCAAGTTGGTGCTGTTTTAACCTTCGCAAGGACCGGGCATAGCCACACTCGGTTCAACTAAAGTTGGAGAAACTGTCACCCGCAAGACACCTATGTGCAAAGCACATCGGGAGAACCGGTCTCGCGTAAGCGTACGCGTAATGTCGGTCCGGGCCGCTTCGTCCAACAATACCGCCGAATCAAAGTATGACATGCTGGTAAGCAGTATGACTTATATCGCCCACAACTCACTTGTGTTCTACTCGTGCAAATAACATCAACATATAAAAACTAGGCTCTGATACCACTGTTGGGTAATGTAGTAATTTCAAAAAAATTCCTACGCACACACAAGATCATGGTGATGCATAGCAACGAGAGGGGGAGAGTGTGATCTATGTACCCTTGTAGATCGACAACGGAAGCATTAACTTGGTTGATGTAGTCGTACGTCTCCACGGCCCGACCGATCAAGCACCGAAACTACGGCACCTCCGAGTTCTAGCACACGTTCAGCTCGATGACGATCCCCGGACTCCGATCCAGCAAAGTGTCGGGGAAGAGTTCCGTCAGCACGACGGCGTGATGACGATCTTGATGTACTACCGTCGCAGGGCTTCGCCTAAGCACCGCTACAATATTATCGAGGACTATGGTGGAAGGGGGCACCGCACACGGCTAAGAATATGATCACGTGGATCAACTTGTGTGTCTATGGGGTGCCCCCTGCCCCAGTATATAAAGGATCAAGGGGGGAGGAGGCCGGCCCTAGGAGGGGGCGCGCGAAGTGTGGAGTCCTACTAGGACTCCCTAGTCCTAGTAGGGTTCCACCTCCCATATGGAATAGGAAAAGAGGAAGGGAAAAGGAGAAGGAAGGAAGGGGGTGCCCCCCTTCCCTAGTCCAGTTGGGACCAGACCAAGGAGAGGGGTGCGGCCACCCTTGAGGCCCTTTTTCTTCTTTCCCGTATGGCCCAATAAGGCACAATACGTATTCCCGTAACTCTCCGGTACTCCGAAAAATACCCGAATCACTCGGAACCTTTCCGATGTCCGAATATAGTCGTCCAATATATCGATCTTTACGTCTCGACCATTTCGAGACTCCTCGTCATGTCCCCGATCTCATCCGGGACTCCGAACTCCTTTGGTACATCAAAACTCGTAAACTCATAATATAACTGTCATCGAAACCTTAAGCGTGCGGACCCTACGGGTTCGAGAACAATGTAGACATGACCGAGACATGTCTCAGGTCAATAACCAATAGCGGAACCTGGATGCTCATATTGTCTCCCACATATTCTACGAAGATCTTTATCGGTCAGACCGCATAACAACATACGTTGTTCCCTTTGTCATCGGTATTTTACTTGCCCGAGATTCGATCATCGGTATCCTATACCTAGTTCAATCTCATTACCGGCAAGTCTCTTTACTCGTTCCGTAATACATCATCTCACAACTAACTCATTAGTTGCAATGCTTGCAAGGCTTTATGTGATGTGCATTACCGGGAGGGCCCAGAGATACCTCTCCGACAATCGGAGTGACAAATCCTAATCTCGAAATACGCCAACCCAACATGTACCTTTGGAGACACCTGTAGAGCTCCTTTATAATCACCCAGTTACATTGTGACGTTTGGTAGCACACAAAGTGTTCCTCCGGCAAACGGGAGTTGCATAATCTCATAGTCATAGGAACATGTATAAGTCATGAAGAAAGCAATAGCAACATACTAAACGATCGGGTGCTAAGCTAATGGAATGGGTCATGTCAATCGCATCATTCTCCTAATGATGTGATCCCGTTAATCAAATAACAACTCTTTTGTTTATGGTTAGGAAACATAACCATCTTCGATTAACGAGCTAGTCAAGTAGAGGCATACTAGTGACACTCTGTTTGTCTATGTATTCACACATGTATTATGTTTCTGGTTAATACAATTCTAGCATGAATAATAAACATTTATCATGAAATAAGGAAATAAATAATAACTTTATTATTGCCTCTAGGGCATATTTCCTTCAGTATCTTCTATGCTAAGTGGGTTATTCTCAGCTCGAGTGTTTATTCACTCGCCATCGCACGAGAAAAGGGCGGTAATAGGGATGCCCAGTCCCAAACTGCAAACATAAAAAGCTTACAAATAATCAAACAAAAACTCCCAATGGAGTCAAAATCTTTACTTTTATCGCTTGGGAACCGCCACTAGCGTGCTTAGCATGGTAGATATTAATAACTGATGGTCGTGCAGTAAATGAGAAGTGTGCATGTCTCAAATTTTATTTCACCTCTGTTTTAAAAAACTTGAGCTCTAGCACCTCTGCAAATCACTGCTTCCCTCTGTGAAGGGACTTTCTATTTACTTTTATGTTGTGTCATCACCTTCTAAAATAAGCGCCGGAACCTGAGAGCACTGCTGTCATGTTGATGCATTGTGTGTAGCTAATATTGTGTGCATCATGACCGGATCTTTTCTACCATGAATTACAATGTTTAGTCGCTGCTTGAACTTTGGAGGTGCTCTACATTTATGTTTTGCGGTCTCAGAAAGGGCTAGCGAGATACCACTATTGTCATATTATATCATGGTTGTTTTGATAACGTGTTGCTGTTTGAGATATCTTATTATTGCTCGCTAGCTGATTATGTCATTGATATGAGTTAATATAATTTTTAAGAGTTATTGTCGGCATGGTTAGTTATAATGATGGCTGAAAACATGGGTGTTGTTTAAGCTTATTTATGCAAACAAGAGCAAAAGAGTTTGTAAAAGTTTTTCTTTTTCACTTTCAGTTTAGCAACTGAATTTCTTGAGGACAAGCAAATGTTTAAGCTTGGGGGAGTTGATACGTCTCCAAAGTATCTACTGTTCCTAACACTTTTCCTCTTGTTTTGGACTCTAATTTGCATGATTTGAATGAAACTAACCCCGGACTGGCGTTGTTTTCAGCAAAACTACCATGGTGTTGTTTTTGTGCATAAATAAAATTTCTCGGAATGAAGCGAAACTTTGCGAGGATATTTTATACAATAAAAGAGAATTTCTGGAGCCAAGAGCCATCGGAGGGGGCCACCTGGGTGGGCACAACCCACCAGGGCGTGCCTGCCCTCCCAGGAGCACCCAGGTAGGTTGTCCCCACCTGGTGGCCCCGCAGACCCTGAAACCGACGCTATAAAATCCTATTTTTCCAGAAAAAATCAAGGAGCAAGAATTATCGCGATCCATGAGATGGAGCCACCGTCTCCTCCTATTCTTCATCAAGAGGCCAGATCTGGAGTCCGTTTGGGGCTCCAGGGAGGGGGATCTTCGTTCTTCGTCATCACCAACCCTTCTCCATCGCCAATTCCATGATGCTCCTCACCAGGAGTGAGTAATTCCTTCATAGGCTCGCTGGTCGGTGAGGAGTTGGATGAGATTCATCATGTAATCGAGTTAGTTTTGTTAGGGCTTAACCCCTAGTATCCACTATGTTCTGAGACTGATGTTGCTATAACTTTGCCATGCTTAATGCTTGTCACTTTTTTGGGCCCGGGTGCCATGATTTTAGATATGAACAGTTTATGTTATCACCATTAAATCCATGTTCTAGATCTGATCTTGCAAGTTATAGTCACCTACTACGTGTTATGATCCGGCAACCTCGGAGTGACAATAGTCGGGACCACTCCCGGTGACGACCGTAGTTTGAGGAGTTCATGTATTCACCGTGTGTTAATGCTTTGTTCCGGTTCTCTATTAGAAGGAGGCCTTAATATCCCTTAGTTTCCAATATGAACCCCGTTGCCATGGGAGGGTAGGACAAAAGATGTCATGCAAGTTCTTTCCAAAAGCACGTATGACTATTTACGGAATACATGCCTACATTATATTTATGAACTGGAGCCAGTGTCGTATTGCCCTAGGTTATGACTGTCACATGATGAATATCATCCAACAAATTATCGATCCAATGCTTCCAAACTTATCTTATATTGTTTCTACTAAGTTACTACTGCTATCGTTGCTGTTGCACTTACTACAAAATTATTGCTATCACTGTTACTGTTACTATTGCTACTGTCACTGTTATCAAAACTATCATAATGCTTTTCTACTGATCACCTTGCAGCAGATAATTAATCTCCAGGTATGGTTGAATTGACAACTCAGCTGCTAATACTTACAAATATTCTTTGGCTCCCCTTGTGTCGAATCTATAAATTGGGGTTGAATACTCTACCCTCAAAAATTGTTGCAATCCCCTATACTTGTGGGTTATCACCTACCGGTGCATCAAGGACATAATTCTTCTATGCAGCAATGAGGATAATCCTCAGATCACGGACCCAGTCGGCATCATTGCTACTATCAACATTCAACTTAGTTTTCTCTAGGAACATATCAAAAAAATAGGAGCTATATCACAAGCTAGTGATCTACAACATAGATATGCAAAACTATCAAGACTAAATTCATGATAAATTAAGTTCAATTAATCAAATTATTAATGAATTCCACTTAAATAAACATCCCTCAAGTTTATCTAAGTGATACATGATCCAAATCAACTAACCCATGTCCGATCATCACGTGAGATGGGGTAGTCATTATGGTGAACATCTCTATGTTGTTCGTATCTACTATATGACTCATGTTCGACCTTTCGATCTCCAGTGTTCCGAGACCATGTCTGTACATGCTAGGCTCGTCAAGTTTAACCCAAGTATTCTGCATGTGCAAAACTGTCTTACACCCGTTGTATGTGAACGTAGAGTCTATCACACCCGATCATCATGTGATGTCTCGAAACGACAAATTGTAGCAATGGTGCATACTCAGGGAGAACACTTTTATCTTGAAATTAAGTGAAGGGATCATCTTATAATGCTACCGCCGTAATAAGCAAAATAAGATGTATAAAAGATAAACATCACATGCAATCAAAATATGTGACATGATATGGACATCATCATCTTGTGCTTTTGATCTCCATCTCGAAAGCATCGTCATGATCTCCATCGTCACCGGCTCAACACCTTGATCTCCATCGTTGCATTGTGGTCTTCTCGCCAACTATTGCTTCTACAACTATCACTAACGCATAGTGATAAAGTAAAGCAATTACATGGCGTTTTCATTTCATACAATAAAGAGACAACCATAAGGCTCCTGCCGGTTGCCAATAACTTTACAAAACATGATCATCTCATACAATAACGTATATCACATCATGTCTTGACCATATCACATATAACATGCCCTGCAAAAACAAGTCAGAGGTCCTCTACTTTATTGTTGCAAGTTTTACATGGCTGCTGATGTCTACTACACAACCTTCTTCTTGTAGACGTTGTTGGGCCTCCAAGTGCAGAGGTTTGTAAGACAGTAGCAAATTTCCCTCAAGTGGATGATCTACGGTTTATCAATCCGTAGGAGGCATAGGATGAAGATGGTCTCTCTCAAGTAACCCTGCAACCAAATAACAAAGAGTCTCTTGTGTCCCCAACACACCCAATACAATGGTAAATTGTATAGGTGCACTAGTTCGGCGAAGAGATGGTGATACAAGTGGTATATGGATAATAGATAAAGGTATTTGAAATATGAAATTATAAAAATAGCAAGGTAACTAATGATAAAAGTAAGCGTAAACGGTATTGCAATGCGTTGAAACAAGGCCTAGGGTTCATACTTTCGCTAGTGTAAGTTCCCTCAACAATGATAACATAATTGGATCACATAACTATCCCTCAACATGCAACAAAGAGTCACTCCAAAGTCACTAATAGCGGAGAACGAACGAAGAGATTATGGTAGGGTACGAAACCACCTCAAAATTATTCTTTCCAATCAATCTGTTGGGCTATTCCTATAAGTGTCACAAACAGCCCTAGAGTTTGTACTAGAATAACACCTTAAGACACAAATCAACCAAAACCCTAATGTCACCTAGATACTCCAATGTCACCTCAAGTACCCGTGGGTATGATTATACGATATGCATCACACAATCTCAGATTCATCTATTCAACCAACACAAAGGACCTCAAAGAGTGCCCCAAAGTTTCTACCAGAGAATCACGACGAAAACGTGTGCCAACCCCTATGCATAGGTTCATGGGCGGAACCCGCAAGTTGATCACCGAAACATACATCAAGTGAATCACGTGATATCCCATTGTCACCACAGATATCCACGGCAAGACATACATCAAGTGTTCTCAAATCTTTAAAGACTCAATCCGATAAGATTACTTCAAAGGGGAAACTCGATTCATTACAAGAGAGAAGAGGGGGGGGGAGAAATATAAGATCCAACTATAATAGCAAAGCTCGCGATACATCAAGATCGTGCCAAATCAAGAACACGAGAGAGAGAGAGAGAGAGATCAAACACATAGCTACTGGTACATACCCTCAGCCCCGAGGGAGAACTACTCCCTCCTCGTCATGGAGAGCACCGGGATGATGAAGATGGCCACCGGAGAGGGATTGCCCCCTCCGGCAGGGTGCCGGAACGGGTCTAGATTGGCTTTCGGTGGCTATGGAGGCTTCTGGCGGCGGAACTCCCGATCTAATCTCCGTTCTAGAAGTTTTAGCTTACGTAGGTATATATGGGTGCAGGAGGTACGTTGGTGGACCGAAGGGGGGGCCATGAGGCAGGGGGGCGCGCCCCTACCCTCGTGAGCTCCTCCTTCATCTTCTAACATAGGGTCCAAGTCTATCCGGTAGGTTTCCTTCCAAAAATAACTTCTCCAGTTGATTTCGTTCCGTTTCGACTCCGTTTGATATTCCTTTTCTTCGAAACACTGAAATAGGCAAAAAAAACAACAAATCTGGGCTGGGCCTCCGGTTAATAGGTTAGTCCCGAAAAGTAATATAGAAGTGGATAATAAAGCCCAAAATTGCCCAAAACAGTAGATAATATAGCATGGAGCAATCAAAAATTATAGATACTTTGGAGACGTATCAAGCATCCCCAAGCTTAATTCCTGCTCGTCCTCGAGTAGGTAAATGAAAAAAAAAGATAATTTTTGATGTGGAATGCTAGTTGACATAATTTCAATGTAATTCTTCTTACTTGTGATATGAATATTCAGATCCAAAAGATTCAAGACAAAAGTTCATATTGACATAAAAATGATAATACTTCAAGCATACTAACTAAGCAACTATGTCTTCTCAAAATAACATGGCCAAAGAAAGTTCATCCCTACAAACTCATATAGTTTAGTCATGCTCCATTTTCGTCACACAAGAATGCTCTCATCATGCACAACCCCGATGACAAGACAAGTAATTGTTTCATAGTTTATTAATCTAAAACTCATAAACTTTCACGCAATACATGAGCGCGAGCCATGGATATAGCACTATGGGTGGAATAGAATAATGAGGGGGTTATGTGGAGAAGACAAAAAGGAGAAAGTCTCACATCAACGAGGCTAATCAATGAGCTATGGAGATGCCCATCGATTGATGTTAATGCAAGGAGTAGGGATTGCCATGCAACGAATGCACTAGAGCTATAAATGTATGAAAGCTCAACAAAAGAAACAAAGTGGGTGTGCATCCAACTTGCTTGCTCACGAAGATCTAGGGCACTTGAGGAGGCCCATTGTTGGAATATACAAGCCAAGTTCTATAATGAAAACTCCCACTAGTATATGAAAGTGATAGCTCAAGAGACTCTCTATATGAAGAACATGGTGCTACTTTGAAGCACAAGTGGAAAAAAGGAATAGTAGCATTGTCCCTTTTATTTTTATTTTTTTATTTGGCCTTTTTTTGGCATTTCTTTTTTTTGGCCTTCCTTTTTTTATTTGGCCTTTCTCTTTTTTTTTCATTTGGCCTTCCTTTTTTTTGGCCTTTTTTGGGACAATGCTCTATTGAATGATGATCATCACACTTCTATTTATTTACAACTCGATACTAGAACAAAGTATATGGATGCCTGCGGCGGTGTACCGGGATATGCAATGAATCAAGAGTGACATGTATGAAAGAATTATGAACGGTGGCTTTGCCACAAATACTATGTCAACTACCTGATAATGCTAAGCAATATGACAATGATGAATGTGTCATGATGAACGGAATGATGGAAAGTTGCATGGCAATATATCTCGGAATGGCTATGGAAATGCCATAATAGGTAGGTATGGTGGCTGTTTTGAGGAAGATATAAGGAGGTTTATGTGTGACAGAGCGTGTCATATCACGGGGTTTGGATGCACCGGCGAAGTTTGCGCCAACTCTCAATGTGAGAAAGGGCAATGCACGGTACCGAAGAGGCTAGCAAGGATGGAAGGGTGAGAGTGCGTATAATCCATGGACTCGACATTAGTCATAAAGAACTCACATACTTATTGCAAAAATCTACAAGTCATCAAAAACCTCGGCACTATGCGCATGCTCCTAGGGGGATAGATTGGTAGGAAAAGACCATCGCTCGTCCCCGACCGCCACTCATAAGGAAGACAATCAAATAACACCTCATGTTTCAAATTTGTTACACAACGTTTACCATACGTGCATGCTACGGGACTTGCAAACTTCAACACAAGTATTCCTCAAATTCACAACTACTCAATTAGCACGACTTTGATATTATTACCTCCATATCTCAAAACAATCATCAAGCATCAAACTTCTCTTAGTATTCAACACACTCAGAAGAAAGTTTTATTATTAATCTTGTATACCTAGCATATTAGGATTTTAAGTAAATTACCATGCTATTTAAGACTCTCAAAATAATATAAGTGAAGGATGAGAGTTCATCTATTTCTTCAAAATAAAACTACCACCATGCTCTAAACGATATAAGTGAAGCACTAGAGCAAATAACAAACTACTCCGAAAGATATAAGTGAAGATCAATGAGTAGTCGAATAATTATGCAACTATGTGAAGACTCTCTAACATTAATAATTTAAGATCTTGGTATTTTATTAAAACATCAAGCAAAGCAAAATAAAATGACATTCTAAGAATAGCAAACATCATGTGAAGAAGCAAAAACTTAGGATCAACCGATACTAACCGATAGTTGTTCAAGAAGAAAGGTGGGATGCCAACCGGGGCATCCCCAAGCTTAGACGCTTGAGAATTCTTTAAATATTATCTTGGGGTGCCTTGGGCATCCTCAAGCTTGAGATTTTGTGTCTCCTTAATTCCTCTCATATCAAGGTCTCCCTAAATCTCAAAAGCTTCATCCACACAAAAACTCAACAAGGACTTGTGAGATAAGTTAGTATAAATCATTGCAAAAAACTTATCATACTCTACTGTAGCAAATCACTAAAATTATTATTAAACATTGCATACTAAATGTCTCTGCATATTTAATAGTCCTATCCTCAAATAGAATCATTAAAGAAGCAAACATATGCAAACAATGGAAACATAACAGCATTCTGCCTAAACAGGATAGTCTGTAAAGAATGCTGCAACATCCATACTTCCCTAACTCCAAAAATTATGAAAGAAAATTCCCACTGTATTAAATTTATCAGATCTTAATATTCAAAAGGTTTTAACATTTTATCACATTCTGAATTTTCTAGGGAATTATTGCAACAGCGGTAAACTTTCTGTTTTCAAACAGCAACATGTATACTTGTAACATAGGCATAGTAAAGGCTATCAATGCCACTTTTATTGAAAATAAAAGATGCAAAACATTGTTCTAAATAACAGAAGAAAATCCTAACAAAATAAATTGACGCTCCAAGCAAAACACATATCATGTGGCGAATAAAAATATAGCTCCAAGTAAAGTTACCGATGGAAGTAGACGAAAGAGGGGATGCCTTCCGGGGCATCCCCAAGCTTAGGCTCTTGGTTGTCCTTGAATATTACCTTGGGGTGCCATGGGCATCCCCAAGCTTAGGCTCTTGCCACTCCTTATTCCATAGTCCATCGAATCCTTACCCAAAACTTGAAAACTTCACAACACAAAACTTAACAGAAAACTCGTAAGCTCCGTTAGTATAAGAAAATAAATCACCACTTCAAGGTACTGTAATGAACTCATTATTAATTTATATTGGTGTTAAACCTACTGTATTCCAACTTCTCTATGGTTTATAAACTATTTTACTAGCCATAGGTTCATCAAAATAAGCAAACAACACACGAAAAACAGAATCTGTAAAAAAACAGAACAGTCTGTAGTAATCTGGATCAAACGTATACTTCTGGAACGCATAAAATTCTCAAATAAAATTATGGACCTGAGGAATTTATCTATTAATCATCTGCAAAAAGAATTAACTAAATAGCACTCTCCAAATAAAAATGGCAGCAATTCTCGTGAGCGCTAAAGTTTCTGTTTTTGACAGCATGATCAACAAGACTTTCCCCAAGTCTTCCCAAAGGTTATACTTGGTACAAACAATAATTAAAAGCATAAAAGCACATCTAAACATAGGCTAGATGAATTATTTATTACTAAACAGGAACAAGAAGCAAGGAATAAAAATAAAATTGGGTTGCCTCCCAACAAGCGCTATCGTTTAACGCCCCTAGCTAGGCATGATGATTTCAATGATGCTCACATAAAAGATAAGCATTGAAACATAAATAGAGAATCATGAAGAATATAACTAGCACATTTAAGTCTAACCCACTTCCTATGCATAGGGATTTTGTGAGAAAATAACTTATGGGAACGAGAATCAAGTTGCATAGGAAGGTGAAACAAGCATAACTTCAAAGCTTTAAGCACATAGAGAGGAAACTTGATATTATTGCAATTCCTACAAGCATATGTTCCTCCCTCATAATAATTTTCAGTAGCATCATGAATGAATTCAACAATATAACCAGCACCTAAAGCATTTTTTCATGATCTACTTGCATAGAAATTTTATTACTCTCCACATAAGCAAAATTCTTCTCATTCGGGATAGTGGAGGTATCATAAGAGAATTGAATACTATAAATTGTTTCCACGTTAAAAGAGTAATCTTCAGAAAAAGTGTAATCATAATCATAACAATGTTTATAAATATAATCATCACTACTTTTTATAGCATAAGTTTCATCACAATAATCATCATAAGTAGCAACTTGTTCTCATCATAATCACTTTGCATATCAAAACATGTAAGGCTAAAAATATCATCATTATTAAACATAGCATCCCCAAGCTTGGGACAAATATTAATTGCAGCAAATATATTCTCAAATATGTCATCCTCATCGAACATAGCTTCCCCAAGCTTGGGCCTTTTCGTATCATAAGCATAATCACTCTCATCATTAATAGCATGGATAGCACCAATAGTATAGCAATTATTATATTCTTCCAAGCATGTGGCAAAAAGATTTTCAAGATCATAAGAAGTATCATTATCTTCCCAATCATAATCATCACAACAAGCAATAGGCATAACGAGATCATCATCAAGTGTATCATCTTCATTTTCATGAGGCACAACAATAATAGGAGCAACTTTAATTGGGAGAGATGCCTTTTTACCTCTCTTCCTTTTTCTTTTTTTCTTCTTTACCACATCGTGTGTGGGTTCAATCCTCTTTTTGGAGCTCCTTATTAATGAGATTGGTTGAATAGGAGGCTCCTCCTCGTTACCTGATTCATCATAAGAGATAATAGGAGGATATTGGGAAGTCTCTTCCCTTTCATTAGTATTCTCTTCATCTTCTATTTGTTTTCTTTTCTTTATGTAATTGGCAATATAAGGATTTTCAATGCAATTCACCGCACAATACATATAAATATTCTCTAGATCAAAATCAAGAACTCTATCAAGATTAAACTTTGGAATACCCTCAGTTATACGTTTCATTTCTTCATAACCCAAAAGAAGGCTAAGCTCTTCATGATGCTCAAGGGTAATCAAATTATCACAATGTTTGGACACGACTTGATCATGAAACAAATAGCATTGGAGCTTTAAATGACCATGTTCATTGCAAAGTTCACAAGGGGCACGAAAAATATTGAATCTTTCAGCACATTCATCTAGCTCTTCTTGCAACAGTTTAGTTTCTAAGTACTTATGCCTCTTGCAATATCTATCTTCCCTATTTGGTGTGTACTTGCAAACCCAATGCACTCCACAAAAATTGACATGTTTATAGGAGACATTTTCATCATAACTAGTGCAATCATCATTAGTATTATGGATATTCAAAGAATTCGTACTAACAACATTGCAATCATGCTCATCTTTCACATATTTAGTGCCAAACATTTTATAGATTTATTCTTCTAGCACTTGAGCACAATTATCCTTTCCATCATACTCATGAAAGATTTTAAAAAGGTGAAGCGTATGAGACAAACTCAATTCCATTTTTTTATAGTTTTCTTTTATAAACTAAACTAGTGATAAAATAAGAAACTAAAAGACTCGATTGCAAGATCTAAAGATATACCTTCAAGCACTCACCTCCCCGGCAATGGCGCCAGAAAAGAGCTTGATGTCTACTACACAACCTTCTTCTTGTAGACGTTGTTGGGCCTCCAAGTGCAGAGGTTTGTAGGACAGTAGCAAATTTCCCTCAAGTGGATGACCTAAGGTTTATCAATCCGTAGGAGGCGTAGGATGAAGATGGTCTCTCTCAAGCAACCCTTTAACCAAATAACAAAGAGTCTCTTGTGTCCCCAACACACCCAATACAATGGTAAATTGTATAGGTGCACTAGTTCGGCGAAGAGATGGTGATACAAGTGGTATATGGATAATAGATAAAGGTATTTGAAATATGAAATTGTAAAAACAGCAAGGTAACTAATGAGAAAAGTAAGCGTAAATGGTATTGCAATGCGTTGAAACAAGGCCTAGGGTTCATACTTTCGCTAGTGTAAGTTCCCTCAACAATGATAACATAATTGGATCACATAACTATCCCTCAACATGCAACAAAGAGTCACTCCAAAGTCACTAATAGCGGAGAACGAACGAAGAGATTATGGTAGGGTACGAAACCACCTCAAGGTTATTCTTTCCAATCAATCTGTTGGGCTATTCCTATAAGTGTCACAAACAGCCCTAGAGTTCATACTAGAATAACACCTTAAGACACAAATCAACCAAAACCCTAATGTCACCTAGATACTCCAATGTCACCTCAAGTATCCGTGGGTATGATTATACGATATGCATCACACAATCTCAGATTCATCTATTCAACCAACACAAAGGACCTCAAAGAGTGCCCCAAAGTTTCTACTGGAGAATCACGACGAAAACGTGTGCCAACCCCTATGCATAGGTTCATGGGCGGAACCCGCAAGTTGATCACCAAAACATACATCAAGTGAATCACGTGATATCCCATTGTCACCATAGATATCCACGGCAAGACATACATCAAGTGTTCTCAAATCTTTAAAGACTCAATCCGATAAGATTACTTCAAAGGGGAAACTCGATTCATTACAAGAGAGAAGAGGGGGAGGAGAAACATAAGATCCAACTATAATAGCAAAGCTCGCGATACATCAAGATCGTGCCAAATCAAGAACACGAGAGAGAGAGAGAGAGAGAGAGAGATCAAACACATAGCTACTGGTACATACCCTCAGCCTCGAGGGAGAACTACTCCTTCCTCGTCATGGAGAGCACCGGGATGATGAAGATGGCCACCGGAGAGGGATTGCCCCCTCCGGCAGGGTGCCGGAACGGGTCTAGATTGGCTTTCGGTGGCTACAGAGGCTTTTGGCGGTGGAACTCCCAATCTAATCTCCGTTCTGGAAGTTTTAGGTTACGTAGGTATATATGGGTGCAGGAGGTACGTCGGTGGACCGAAGGGGGGGCCACAAGGCAGGGGGGCGCGCCCCTACCCTCGTGAGCTCCTCCTTCATCTTCTGACGTAGGGTCCAAGTCTATCCGGTAGGTTTCCTTCCAAAAATAACTCCTCTAGTTGATTTCGTTTCGTTTCGACTCTGTTTGATATTCCTTTTCTTTGAAACACTGAAATAGGCAAAAACAGCAAATCTGGGCTGGGCCTCCGGTTAATAGGTTAGTCCCGAAAGTAATATAAAAGTGGATAATAAAGCCCAATATTGCCCAAAACTGTAGATAATATAGCATGGAGCAATCAAAAATTATAGATACGTTGGAGACGTATCAGCTGCTACGGGCAACTAGCAAGAATCGTTCTTACCTACGCAAAAAAGCTTCAACCTGATAAGCTCGAACCCAAATCGGAGAAATGTGTCTTCATAGGATACCCAAAGGAGACTGTTGGGTACACCTTCTATCACAGATCCGAAGGCAAGACATTCGTTGCTAAGAATGGATCCTTTCTAGAGAAGGAGTTTCTCTCGAAAGAAGTGAGTGGGAGGAAAGTAGAACTTGATGAGGTAACTGTACCTGCTCCCTTATTGGAAAGTAGTTCATCGCAGAAATCTGTTCCTGTGACTACTACACCAATTAGTGAGGAAGCTAATGATGATGATCATGTAACTTCAGATCAAGTTACTACCAAATCTCGTAGGTAAACCAGAGTGAGATCCGCACCAGAGTGGTATGGTAATCCTGTTCTGGAAGTCATGTTACTAGACCATGACGAACTTGCGAACTATGAGGAAGCGATGATGAGCCCAGATTCCGCGAAATGGTTTGAGGCCATGAAATCTGAGATATGATTCATGTATGAGAACAAAGTATGGACTTTGATGGATGTGCCCGATGATCGGCAAGCTATAGAAAATAAATGGATATTCAAGAGGAAGACGGATGCTGATAGTAGTGTTACTATCTACAAAGCTAGAATTGTCGCAAAAGGTTTTCGACAAGTTTAAGGTGTTGACTACGATGAGATTTTCTCACTCGTATCCATGCTTAAGTCTGTCCGAATCATGTTAGCAATTGCCGCATTTTATGAAATCTGGCAAATGGATAAACAAAACTGCATTCCTTAATGGATTTACTAAAGAAGAGTTGTATATGATGCAACTAGAAGGTTTTGTCGATCCTAAAGGTGTTAACTAAATATGCAAGCTCCAGCGATCCATGTATGGACTGGTGCTAGAATCTCGGAGTTGGAATATACGCTTTGATAAGTTGATCAAAGCATATAGTTTTATACAGACTTGCGGTGAAGCCTGTATTTACAAGAAAGTGAGTGGGAGCACTACAACATTTCTGATAAGTATATGTGTATGACATATTGTTGATCGGAAATAATGTAGAATTATTCTGCAAAGCATAAAGGAGTGTTTGAAAGGAATTTTTCAAAGAAAGACCTCGGTAAAGATGCTTACATATTGAGCATCAAGATCTATAGAGATAGATCAAGACGCTTGATAAGTTTTTCAATGAGTACATACCTTGACAAGATTTTGAAGTAGTTCAAAATGGAACAGTCAAAGAAGGAGTTCTTGCCTGTATTGCAATGTGTGAAGTTGAGTAAGACTCAAAACCCGACCACGGCAGAAGATAGAAAGAGAATGAAAGTCATTCCCTATGCCTCAGTCATAGGTTCTATAAAGTATGCCATGCTGTGTTAAGAGAGGGAGTACAATAGTGATCTAGGAGTAGATCAATGGACAGCGGTCAAAATTATCCTTACTGGAATAAGGATATGTTTCTCGATTACGGAGGTGACAAAAGGTTCGTCGTAAAGGGTTACGGCGATGCAAGTTTTGACACTGATCCAGATGACTCTAAGTCTCAATCTGGATACATATTGAAAGTGGGAGCAATTAGCTAGAGTAGCTCCATGCAGAGCATTGTTGACACAGAAATTTGCAAAATACATGCGGATCTGAATGTGGCAGACCCGTTGACTAAACTTCTCTCACAAGCAAAACATGATCACTTTTTGGGTCTTAATCACATAGCGATGTGAACTAGATTATTGAATCTAGTAAACCCTTTGGGTGTTAGTCACATGGAGATGTGAACCAATCACATAAAGATGTGAACTATTGATGTTAAATCACATGGCGATGTGATCTAGATTATTGACTCTAGTGCAAGTGGGAGACTGAAGGAAATATGCCTTAGAGGCAATAATAAAGTTATTATTTATTTCCTTATATCATGATAAATGTTTATTATTCTTGCTAGAATTGTATTAACCGGAAACATAATACATGTGTGAATACATAGACAAACAGAGTGTCACTAGTATGCCTCTACTTGACTAGCTCGTTAATCAAAGATGGTTATGTTTCCTAACCATTGACAAAGAGTTGTTATTTGATTAACGGGATCACATCATTAGGTGAATGATCTGATTGACATGACCCATTCCATTAGCTTAGCACCTGATCGTTTAGTATGTTGCTATTGCTTTCTTCATGACTTATACATGTTCCTATGACTATGACATTATGCAACTCCCGTTTGCCGGAGGAACACTTTGTGTGCTACCAAACGTCACAACGTAACTGGGTGATTATAAAGGTGCTATACAGGTGTCTCCAAAGGTACATGTTGGGTTGACGTATTTGGAGATTAGGATTTGTCACTCCGATCGTCAGAGAGGTATCTCTGGGCCCTCTCGGTAATGCACATCACTTAAGCCTTGCAAGCATTGCAACTAATGAGTTAGTTGCGGGATGATGTATTATGGAACAAGTAAAGAGACTTGCCGGTAACAAGATTGAACTAGGTATTGTATACCGACGATCGAATCTCGGGCAAGTAACATACCGATGACAAAGGGAACAACATATGTTGTTATGCGGTCTGACCGATAAAGATCTTCGTACAAAATGTAGGAGCCAATATGGGCATCCAGGTCCCGCTATTGGTTATTGACCGGAGACGTGTCTCGGTCATGTCTACATTGTTCTTGAACCCGTAGGGTCCGCACGCTTAAGGTTTCGATGACAGTTATATTATGAGTTTATACGTTTTGATGTGCCGAAGGTTGTTCGGAGTCCCGGATGTGATCACAGACATGACGAGGAGTCTCGAAATGGTCGAGACATAAAGATTGATATATTGGAAGCCTATGTTTGGATATCGGAAGTGTTCCGGGTGAAATCGGGATTTTACCGGAGTACCGGGAGGTTACCAGAACCCCCCGGGAGATATATGGGCCTTAGTGGGCCTTAGTGGAAAAGAGAAGAGGCAGCCAGAGATAGAATGCGCGCCCCTCCCCTCCCTTTGTCCGAATAGGACAAGGAGAGGGGGCCGGCCCCCCTTCCTCTTTTCCCCCCTCTGCGAATCCTATTCCAACTAGGATTGGGGGGGGGATCCTACTCCCGGAGGGAGTAGGACTCCTCCTGGCGCGCCTCTCCTAGGCTGGCCGCACCCCCCCCCCCTTGAGCCTTTATGTACGGAGGCAGGGGCACCCCAGAAGAACACAAGTTGATCCACGTGATCATATTCTTAACCGTGTGCGGTGCCCCCTTCCACCATAATCCTCGATAATATTGTAGCGGTGCTTAGGCGAAGCCCTGCGACAGTAGTACATCAAGATCGTCACCACGCCGTCGTGCTGACGGAACTCTTCCCTGACACTTTGCTGGATCGGAGTCCGGGGATCGTCATCGAGCTGAACGTGTGCTAGAACTCGGAGGTGCCGTAGTTTCGGTGCTTGATCGGTCGGGCCGTGGAGACGTACGACTACATCAACCAAACGCTTCCGTTGTCGATCTATAAGGGTACGTAGATCACACTCTCCCCTCTCGTTGCTATGCATCACCATGATCTTGCGTGTGCGTAGGAATTTTTTTTGAAATTACTACGTTCCCCAACAGTGGCATCCGAGCCTAGGTTTTATATGTTGATGTTATATGCACGAGTAGAACACAAGTGAGTTGTGGGCGATATAAGTCATACTGCTTACCAGCGTGTCATACTTTGGTTTGGCGGTATTGTTGGACGAAGCGGCCCGGACCGACATTACGCGTACGCTTACGCGAGACCGGTTCTGCCGACGTGCTTTGCACATAGGTGGCTTGCGGGTGACAGTTTCTCCAACTTTAGTTGAACCGAATGTGGCTACGCCCGGTCCTTGCGAAGGTTAAAACAACACCAACTTGACAAACTATCGTTGTGGTTTTGATGCGTAGGTAAGATTGGTTCTTGCTTAAGCCCGTAGCAGCCACGTAAAACTTGCAACAACAAAGTAGAGGACGTCTAACTTGTTTTTGCAGGGCATGTTGTGATGTGATATGGTCAAGACATGATGCTAAATTTTATTGTATGAGATGATCATGTTTTGTAACTGAGTTATCGGCAACTGGCAGGAGCCATATGGTTGTCGCTTTATTGTATGCAATGCAATCGCGCTGTAATGCTTTACTTTATCACTAAGCGGTAGCGATAGTCGTGGAAGCATAAGATTGGCGAGACGACAACGATGCTATGATGGAGATCAAGGTGTCGCGCCGGTGACGATGGTGATCATGACGGTGCTTCGGAGATGGAGATCACAAGCACAAGATGATGATGGCCATATCATATCACTTATATTGATTGCATGTGATGTTTATCTTTTATGCATCTTATCTTGCTTTGATTGACGGTAGCATTATAAGATGATCTCTCACTAAATTATCAAGATAAAAGTGTTCTCCCTGAGTATGCATCATTGCCAAAGTTCGTCGTGCGCAGACACCACGTGATGATCGGGTGTGATAAGCTCTACGTCCATCTACAACGGGTGCAAGCCAGTTTTGCACACGCAGAATACTCAGGTTAAACTTGACGAGCCTAGCATATGCAGATATGGCCTCGGAACACTGAGACCGAAAGGTCGAGCGTGAATCATATAGTAGATATGATCAACATAGTAATGTTCACCAATGAAAGCTACTCCATTTCACGTGATGATCGGTTATGGTTTAGTTGATTTGGATCACGTGATCACTTAGAGGATTAGAGGGATGTCTATCTAAGTGGGAGTTCTTAAATAATATGATTAATTGAACTTAAATTTATCATGAACTTAGTCGTGGTAGTATTTTGCAAATTATATTGTAGATCAATAGCTCGCGTTTTTGCTTCCCTGTGTTTATTTTGATATGTTCCTGGAGAAAATTATGTTGAAAGATGTTAATAGCAATGATGCGGATTGGATCCGTAATCTGAGGTTTATCCTCATTGCTGCACAGAAGAATTATGTCCTTGATGCACCGCTAGGTGACAGACCTATTGCAGGAGCAGATGCAGACGTTATGAACGTTTGGCTAGCTCAATATGACGACTACTTGATAGTTTAGTGCACCATGCTTAATGGCTTAGAATCGGGACTTCAAAGACGTTTTGAACGTCATGGACCATATGAGATGTTCCAGGAGTTGAAGTTAATATTTCAAGCAAATACCCGAGTTGAGAAATATGAAGTCTCTAACAAGTTCTATAGCTAAAAGATGGAGGAGAATCGCTCAACTAGTGAGCATGTGCTCAGATTGTCTGGGTACTACAATCGCTTGAATCAAGTGGGAGTTAATCTTCCAGATAAGATAGTGATTGACAGAATTCTCTAGTCACCATCACCAAGTTAGTAGAAGTTCGTGATGAACTATAATATGCAAGGGATAACGGAAACAACTCCCAAGCTCTTCGTGATGCTGAAATCAACGAAGGTAGAAATCAAGAAAAAACATCAAGTGTTGATGGTTGACAAGACCACTAGTTTCAAGAAAAGGGCAAAGGGAAGAAGGGGAAATTCAAGAAGAACGGCAAGCAGTTGCTGCTCAAGTGAAGAAGCCCAAGTCTGATCCTAAGCCTGAGACTAAGTGCTTTTACTGCAAAGGGACTGGTCACTAGAAGTGGAACTGCCCCAAGTATTTGGCGGATAAGAAGGATGGCAAGGTAAACAAAGGTATATTGGATATACGTGTTATTGATGTGTACTTTACTAGTGTTTATAGCAACCCCTCGGCATTTGATACTGGTTCAGTTGCTAAGATTAGTAACTCGAAACGGGAGTTGCAGAATAAACAGAGACTAGTTAAGGGTGAAGTGACGATGTGTGTTGGAAGTGATTCCAAGATTGATATGATCATCATCGCACACTCCCTATAATTTCGGGATTAGTGTTGAACCTAAATAAGTGTTATTTGGTGTTTGCGTTGAACATGAATATGATTTGATCATGTTTATTGTAATACGGTTATTCATTTAAGTAAGAGAATAAATTGTTGTTCTGTTTACATGAATAAAACCTTATATGGTTACACACCCAATGAAAATAGTTCATTGGATCTCGATCGTAGTGATACACATAATCATAATATTGAACCAAAAGATGCAAAGTTAATAATAATAGTGCAACTTATTTTTGCTACTGCCGTTTAGGTCATATTGGTGTAAAGCGCATGAAGAAACTCCATGCTGATGGGCTTTTAGAATCACTTGATTATGAATCAGTTGATGCTTGCGAACCATGCCTCATGGGCAAGATGACTAAAACTCTGTTCTTCGGAACAATGGAGCGAGCAACAGATTTGTTGGAAATCATACATACTGATGTATGTGGTCCGATGAATATTGAGGCTCGCGACAAGTATCATTATTTTCTGATCTTCACAGATGATTTGAGCTGATATGGGTATATCTACTTAATGAAACACAAGTCTGAAACAGTTGAAAAATTCAAAGAATTTCAGAGTGAAGTGGAGAATCATCGTAACAAAAATGAAAGTTTCTATGATATGATCGCAGAAGTAAAATATTTGAGTTACGAGTTTGGTCTTCAATTAAAACAATGTGGAATAGTTTCACAAACTCATGCCACCTGGAACACCACAGCATAATGGTGTGTCCGAATGTCATAACCGTACTTTATTAGATATGGTGCGATCTATGATGTCTCTTACCGATCTACCACTATCGTTTTGGGGTTATGCATTAGAGACAGCTGCATTCACGTTAAATAGGGCACCATCAAAATCCGTTGAGACGATGCCTTATGAACTATGGTTTGGCAAGAAACCAAAGTTGTCGTTTCTTAAAGTTTGGGGCTGCGATGCTTATGTGAAAAAGCTTCAACCTGATAAGCTCGAACCCAAATCGGAGAAATGTGTCTTCATAGGACACCCAAAGGAGACTGTTGGGTACACCTTCTATCACAGATCCGAAGGCAAGACATTCGTTGCTAAGAATGGATCCTTTCTAGAGAAGGAGTTTCTCTCGAAAGAAGTGAGTGGGAGGAAAGTAGAACTTGATGAGTAACTGTACCTGCTCCCTTATTGGAAAGTAGTTCATCACAGAAATCTGTTCCTGTGACTACTACACCAATTAGTGAGGAAGCTAATGATGATGATCATGTAACTTCAGATCAAGTTACTACCAAATCTCGTAGGTAAACCAGAGTGAGATCCGCACCAGAGTGGTACGGTAATCCTGTTTTGGAAGTCATGTTACTAGACCATGACGAACTTGCGAACTATGAGGAAGCAATGATGAGCCCAGATTCCGCGAAATAGTTTGAGGCCATGAAATCTGAGATATGATCCATGTATGAGAACAAAGTATGGACTTTGATGGATTTGCCCGATGATCGGCAAGCTATAGAAAATAAATGGATCTTCAAGAGGAAGACGGACGCTGATAGTAGTGTTACTATCTACAAAGCTAGAATTGTCGCAAAAGGTTTTCGACAAGTTCAAGGTGTTGACTACGATGAGATTTTCTCACTCGTATCCATGCTTAAGTCTGTCCGAATCATGTTAGCAATTGCCGCATTTTATGAAATCTGGCAAATGGATAAACAAAACTGCATTCCTTAATGGATTTACTAAAGAAGAGTTGTATACGATGCAACTAGAAGGTTTTGTCGATCCTAAAGGTGTTAACTAAATATGCAAGCTCCAGCGATCCATCTATGGACTGGTGCAAGAATCTCGGAGTTGGAATATACACTTTGATAAGTTGATCAAAGCATATAGTTTTATACAGACTTGCGGTGAAGCCTGTATTTACAAGAAAGTGAGTGGGAGCACTACAGCATTTCTGATAAGTATATGTGTATGACATATTGTTGATCGGAAATAATGTAGAATTATTCTGCAAAGCATAAAGGAGTGTTTGAAAGGAGTTTTTCAAAGAAAGACCTCGGTAAAGATGCTTACATATTGAGCATCAAGATCTATAGAGATAGATCAAGACGCTTGATAAGTTTTTCAATGAGTACATACCTTGACAAGATTTTGAAGTAGTTCAAAATGGAACAGTCAAAGAAGGAGTTCTTGCCTGTATTGCAATGTGTGAAGTTGAGTAAGACTCAAAACCCGACCACGGCAGAAGATAGAAAGAGAATGAAAGTCATTCCCTATGCCTCAGTCATAGGTTCTATAAAGTATGCCATGCTGTGTTAAGAGAGGGAGTACAATAGTGATCTAGGAGTAGATCAATGGACAGCGGTCAAAATTATCCTTACTGGAATAAGGATATGTTTCTCGATTACGGAGGTGACAAAAGGTTCGTCGTAAAGGGTTACGTCGATGCAAGTTTTGACACTGATCCAGATGACTCTAAGTCTCAATCTGGATACATATTGAAAGTGGGAGCAATTAGCTAGAGTAGCTCCATGCAGAGCATTGTTGACACAGAAATTTGCAAAATACATGCGGATCTGAATGTGGCAGACCCGTTGACTAAACTTCTCTCACAAGCAAAACATGATCACTTTTTGGGTCTTAATCACATAGCGATGTGAACTAGATTATTGAATCTAGTAAACCCTTTGGGTGTTAGTCACATGGAGATGTGAACCAATCACATAAAGATGTGAACTATTGATGTTAAATCACATGGCGATGTGATCTAGATTATTGACTCTAGTGCAAGTGGGAGACTGAAGGAAATATGCCCTAGAGGCAATAATAAAGTTATTATTTATTTCCTTATATCATGATAAATGTTTATTATTCATGCTAGAATTGTATTAACCGGAAACATAATACATGTGTGAATACATAGACAAACAGAGTGTCACTAGTATGCCTCTACTTGACTAGCTCGTTAATCAAAGATGGTTATGTTTCCTAACCATTGACAAAGAGTTGTTATTTGATTAACGGGATCACATCATTAGGTGAATGATCTGATTGACATGACCCATTCCATTAGCTTAGCACCCGATCGTTTAGTATGTTGCTATTGCTTTCTTCATGACTTATACATGTTCCTATGACTATGAGATTATGCAACTCCCGTTTGCCGGAGGAACACTTTGTGTTCTACCAAACATCACAACGTAACTGGGTGATTATAAAGGTACTCTACAGGTGTCTCCAAAGGTACATGTTGGGTTGACGTATTTCAAGATTAGGATTTGTCACTCCGATCGTCGGAGGGGTATCTCTGGGCCCTCTCGGTAATGCACATCACTTAAGCCTTGCAAGAATTGCAACTAATGAGTTAGTTGCGGGATGATGTATTACGGAACGAGTAAAGAGACTTGCCGGTAACGAGATTGAACTAGGTATTGGATACCGACGATCGAATCTCGGGCAAGTAACATACCGATGACAAAGGGAACAACGTATGTTGTTATGCGGTCTGACCGATAAAGATCTCCGTCGAATATGTAGGAGCCAATATGGGCATCCAGGTCCCGCTATTGGTTATTGACCGGAGACGTGTCTCGGTCATGTCTACATTGTTCTCGAACCCGTAGGGTCCGCACGCTTAAGGTTTCGATGACAGTTATATTATGAGTTTATATGTTTTGATGTACCGAAGGTTGTTCGGAGTCCCGGATGTGATCACGGACATGACGAGGAGTCTCGAAATGGTCGAGACATAAAGATTGATATATTGGAAGCCTATGTTTGGATATCGGAAGTGTTCCGGGTGAAATCGGGATTTTACCGGAGTACCGGGAGGTTACCGGAACCCCCCGGGAGATATATGGGCCTTAGTGGGCCTTAGTGGAAAAGAGAAGAGGCAGCCAGAGATGGGCCGCGCGCCCTTCCCCTCCCTTGGTCCGAATAGGACAAGGAGAGGGGGCCGGCCCCCCTTCCTCTTTTCCCCCCTCCGCGAATCCTATTCCAACTAGGATTGGGGGAGGAATCCTACTCCCGGAGGGAGTAGGACTCCTCCTGGCGCGCCTCTCCTAGGCCGGCCGCACCCCCCCTTGAGCCTTTATATACGGAGGCAGGGGCACCCCAGAGGAACACAAGTTGATCCACGTGATCATATTCTTAACCGTGTGCGGTGCCCCCTTCCACCATAATCCTCGATAATATTGTAGCGGTGCTTAGGCGAAGCCCTGCGACAGTAGTACATCAAGATCGTCACTATGCCGTCGTGCTGACAGAACTCTTCCCCGACACTTTGCTGGATCGGAGTCCGGGGATCGTCATCGAGCTGAACGTGTGCTAGAACTCGGAGGTGCCGTAGTTTCGGTGCTTGATCGGTCGGGCCGTGGAGACGTACGACTACATCAACCAAACGCTTCCGTTGTCGATCTACAAGGGTACGTAGATCACACTCTCCCCTCTCGTTGCTATGCATCACCATGATCTTGCGTGTGCGTAGGAATTTTTTTGAAATTACTACGTTCCCCAACAACTATATCGTCATCGAACGTTAAGCGTTCGGGCCCTACGGGTTCGAGAACTATGTAGACATGACCGAGATACCTCTCTAGTCAATAAACAATAGCGAAACCTGGATGCCCATATTGGCTCCTACATATGCTATGAAGATCTTTATCGGTCGAACCATTATGACAACATACATAATTCCCTTTGTCCATCAGTATGTTACTTCCCGAGTTTCGATCGTTGGTATCTTCATACCTAGTTCATTCTCGTTACCGGCAGGTCTCTTTACTCGTTCCGTAATACATCATCTTGCAACTAACTCATTACTCACGTTGCTTGCAAGGCTTCTTATGATGTGTATTACCGAGAGGGCCCAGAGATACCTCTCCGATACTCGGAGCGACAAATCCTAATCTTGATCTATGCCAACTCAACGGACACCTTCGAAGATACCTATAGAGCATATTTTTGGTCACAGAGTTACGTTGTGACTTTTGATAGCACACAAGGTATTCCTCCGGTATCCGGGAGTTGCATAATCTCATAGTCGAATGAATATGTATTTGACATTAAGAAAGCAATATCAATAAACTGAACGATCATTATGCTAAGCTAACGGATGGGTCTTGTCCATCACATCATTCTCCTAATGTTGTGATCCCGTTATCAAATGACAACTCATGTCTATGGTTAGGAAACCTGAACCATCTTTGATCAACGAGCTAGTCTAGTAGAGGCTCACTAGGGACATGGTATTTGTTTATGTATCCACGCATGTATTTAAGTTTTCGGTCAATACAATTATAGCATGAATAATAAACCTTTGTCATGAATAAGGAAATATAATAATAATCATTTTATTATTGCCTCTAGGGCATATTTCCATCATTGACGTGCTCTTGCGTGGTTCTTGTGTGGTTATTATCACGCTGGTTGGTGTTGGACATCTCATCATTTTTTGACCAAGTTGATCACATCTCTGATATGCTTCTTTAGGGCCTAGAGGAAAATAAAATAAAAGTAAGTTAGTTTGTCTTCAAGGTTTATCAAAAGTTCTAAATTATTGCAACATGTGGTAATTAAGTATCTTCTAATGAAATGAGCACTACCAACTTGTCTGATAAATGGCATCATAAGGCCAGCCAGAGTACCATCACAGTGGATGTACAATGGATCTCGCAACCCACATAGATCAAGAGTAGCCCTCTGGCGCCTCACCACCATGAAACACTACGGTAAATAAAACTTGAGTCAGGAGCTTCAGATGAATTCAAAGGTTCAACGGTGATGACTGGCTCTAGGCCCGGTTTCTTAGGGACACGTACTCGAAGTCTTTCTAGCTGTCATAGACAAACTCATGCGGCCTCATCATGAACATTTCGCCATTATAACCCAGAACCATAAGTGCATAGTCCATCAAACAATCTTGGAAAGCATTGTTGTATTTCGAAGCCCTAGTTCCCCTCCTTCCTTTTCCCATGAGTATAGAACTTTGTTAAAAGCATCGTTGCTCCCGCCGCATCCGCAGCTTTCCCTCTCGTAATGACCGATGGTGGCAACAATCCAAAAGGTCATCTGGTGCCAAGCCAAGTCCTTCCGATGTCACGAACCACCGCCGCGGTCGGCGGGGAAGCAACTACGGACACCAACGTCGCTGCCAAGGCTCCCCTGCAGATGAAGAAGGTTGCCGGGAAGAGGTCACCGTGGGATCCATCAGCCACATCTGTTGCCCGGGCGAAGAAGAAGGTGGCGATAATTGTCATGGCCCCGTTGTTGCCGATCCCTTTTAGTGGTAGTTGCTCCTCCGACATCATCTAGGGCCTATTCATCTCCCCTCCCACTACCACACAAGGACGAGCTTGCACCACTCATCGCCACAACTGCCAGTGTCCTTATCGTGTTCAGTGAAATGACCATGAGGTAAAAAGAATCTTTTCCCTTTTCTCATTGACTTTCATGGGATTTTACATTTGGCAATTGTGAGGTTATGTATGTGTATTTTATTCAAATTGGATGTATATATATTGCTAAATCTCTTTTGCAATAGACTTGTGTTGCATCTTAAGAATTTCTATCACAAGATTTTGCATCCAAAGAAATTCGCTCTGAAGAATATGCATCATAAGAAAAGAATCCTCTTGACATGGAAGAGGAGGGCTTTGGTTATGCAACTCCAAAGGAGAGAGGAGCTGCCAAAGAGATCAATTACTCTGCGCCGCATCAAAGAAGGTTGGTCTTGATCCACTCATCGGTGTTGAGGGACCAATGTCAAGTTATCGGGTGTGAATTTCTTAGTACTTCAAAGCACGCAACACTAGTGGCATCTATCCATTAGAAATTTTGCATCGACACCAATGGAAAACTATACCGTGGCACGAGTTGACCGTGTTGACCGTATGAAGTCGAGTGGTACATATGCCAAAAATGAGGTTATTGATTGTTTGCATTCACCCATTATTTTTTCATCTCTTGCATGGATTGGTGGCTAACTTATTTTCTGACTTGTAGATAGCTCAACATTGCTCAACAATTGTTGAAGCGCCAAGGAAAAATCAAGGGAAAAGGATCAAAGAAAGGCAAGGGATTCAATTTGCATCACTGTTGGACAAATAGTGGAGATGTGGAGAAGTGCAAGAACCACAAATACAATGAAATTCCAAATAATAAGTAGTCAAAGATCTCGGCTGGAGATGCAAGACAAGGTGACACCGATAATGATGCATCAAGTGCTATGGATGAAAAAAACACTCCCAACTCGGTTGCTAAGAAGAGGTCCGATGGTAGGAAAGAAAGGCAAGGACGGGGTGAAGAAGGGAGGAGACAATGACTACAATGAGTCATTGCACAATATCATGGCAATAAGGATATGGCCAAGGAAAGGAAGACCTTGAGAGCCAGAGAAATGGAGGAGAGGAGCAAGGATGGATACAGGAGGGTGGCAGTCGAGGAAAAGAGAGCAGCAACCGAGGAGAGGATGACCAATGTTGAGGAGATCAAAGTAGCATATGAAGAAAGAATCAAGAGCATGGAAAATGAGCAAAAGCTCATGTTTGTTGACCCAAGTACTCTCGATGAGAAGGCAAGAGCATACTTAGAGCTTTGTCGTGATCAAGGGTTGGCGGCAAGGTTTATGGGAGTCTTCATGGCAGGGTTTGGGGCATTCATGGGAGGACAAATGGTTGGCATGGGAGGACTCATGGGAGGTGGCAATGAAAACAGTTGTGCCGATGTAGAGAATACAAGCAGTAATGATAGCAACGAAGGCAATGGCATTTGAGAGATTTGTTCACTCATGTTCTATGTACTTTTGTTTATGTTTATGATGCACAATGCTTGTAGTTTTACTTGAATTTAAAATATTGTGGGATTGAACTTGAATTTGAAATTTTCAAATAGTGTTGATTATATGTGATTTGAAATTTGAAATTTTGATTATCATGTCATAGTTCGTTTGAATATGTTTGCATTGTGGAGTAGAGAAGGGCAAATTTTAGGGCACCAGTTTTTGGTTTGACAAAAAAGCATAAACTTTTCTCGTGATCAACAACCCTCTCTCTTCACACCTAAAATCAGATCACCAGATTATCGGGTTGTTGTTGGAGATTGATAAAAAAATCATTGATCACCGTCACCACTCACAACATCCAACCTTGGCTGGGTCATATCACAATTTCTTCACCATTCAGCAAAATCTCATGCACCACACGCAACAACCCTCGCAGGGCCACGGACGTGGCCAATGGGAGCAGGCCATGCAGTCCAAGATCAGCTCGCACTCGAGTCCGCCGAAATGTAATGGACGTGCGTATCTTCTGGCCTTGTCAGCTATATCTCACTCATAGCCAGATCTATGCTCCCCTCGCCTCGGATACGACGCGACCGGGCCAGCCTAGTTATTTTCGGCAGTTTTTCTTTCTTTGTGGGTTTTCTTTTATCCGATATTTTACTGTTTGGGTCCATTTTTTCTGTGTGATTGTCTTTGTTCACTTTTGAGTTTGGTTTTTTTCCTAGTTTCTTCAGTTTTTTTCCTTTTCTATTTCTTTTCTTTGTTTCTTTGGTTTATTTTTGTTTCATTTTTTCGGTTTTAAATGATTTTCTTTGGTTTTACTTTTTTTTCATTTTTCCCTTTTTCTGCAACACATGCTACATTTTTATTCATATTTAACATTTTTCAAATACATGATTAACATATTTTCAAATATATGTTTTAATATATAATTTTTTTCATACACATTGTACATTTTTATATACATTAGGAAAACAAATACATGATTAAGGTATTTTAATGTCGACTTTTTCCATACACATTCGTACATTTTTTGTATAAATTAATAATATATTTTTATACACGTTTAACATTTTTCAAATACATGACTAACATTTTTTTAATGACATATATTGAAACACGTGAACATTTTTAAAATGTCGCAAACATTTTTTGTATGCTTTCTACATTTTTTGAATACTACAAAACCACCTGTATATTTTTAGCCTAACAATTTTTTTTATTGCATTGACATTTTTTTCAGATTCACGACTTTTTCAAATTATTTTTATGTTTTGGAACATATTTATTTACAATAATTTCGAAAATAAGAACAAAAGTATACAAAAGAACAAAGGAAAAAAAAACAATGGAAAGGACGAACTAACCCGGGGCAGCCCATTTATAGCGCACGCTCCTTCTCGCGCCAAGCGACACATGTTAAACAATCGATTTTGTTGTTAGACTCAGAGATATAGTAGTATAAGGTAGGAGGCGTGCAAAGCGAGATGCCGATGTGCGGTGCAACGGGCCCACAGGTCACTGTGATGGACCAAGGAGCTCCTCTGTTGTAGTCGTCTTTTCGAAGATCGAGGGCGACGCCGATGAGGTGCTGGTCACCGACGGCACCGATTACGCCGGTGTGGATACTGACCAGCCCCTCTCCAGACCGAGCACAGGAAACCAGCGCCATTTCAACCAAGAGGACGAATCATTTCATCCAGTTATACTTACAGTACTGCATTGTTTCCATTTTTTAGACCTCGCTTTCACTGTAACCAAGCAAGCAGGGCACACGTCGTACCCCATTCTAAAGGAAGTCGATCCACACTGCAGTAACAGAAAGAAGTTCAGAGATCCATTGTTTCGAAACAAAAGTTCAGAGATCGTAACAGGCTTCAAACATTGTAACCGGGCACACATCATAGCGCTCGATAGGGCGTCCGCACTGAACAAGCAAACAAATACATCCAAACCGCGCTTCACTCTCTGACAACCGTTCACCAAGCGAATGCATCTAATCCACACATCCCACTTTCTCTTCCAACGCCAGGACGCGCTCTCAGAGGAATCAGCTCTTCTTCCACACGGCATCAGCATCTGCGGATAGATGAAACAACATCAACTTACCATATGAACAAAGGCACCAATAACAAGCATCAAATATAATAATATATAGATCGCTGTGTCTGATGCAAGCAGTTGACACTGGATATTTGCAACGAGGTGCCTATCACATTCTCAGGGAAATGGACTTCAACCGTGTATTTTGCAAACATGCTGATGAACATATGGCAGTAAGCCACAAGCCGAAATTTCTATGTGTGCATATGATTAAGCAGCCTAGAGTTTATACGATAAGAATGCACTACACTGAGGTTTGCGTTTGAGAAACCGATTTATCAAATAACGAAACAAGGCCCATGGCAGGTGCAACAGCTGCGGAGCTTCAACAGGAAGATGCAGATTTCAGAGGAGACATCAATGAGGCCAGCAAGTGTGTAGATGAAGAAAGGATATGATATAGCAACACAAGGACTTATTAAATACATCTGACCAGGGAAACAAAAGCAAATGTTCAGTGGTGCATCCATGTATATAACTCTTTTGTTGTTGTATGTCTTGTTTTTCTTTTGTCTATAAGAATAAAGTTACTTATGTAGATCAGATGTAATAATACAATAATATCCTTATGCCTATGATTGTACTATATGTGACCTCCTCCTTCCTGTTTAGCAGTTCAACAGCAGAAAATCTACAGACAACCGAAAAACAACTTTTCCCCTTCGGGCTGCTGTATACTACTGATATATGGAGTAATCTGTAGTGGATTGTAATCACATAAAAACAAACTGCTAGAACTGCTGTTCAGAGCAGAAACATGGGGCTGTTGTAATTAGATGATTTCGACTCATACACAGGTTATATACCAAAATAGAAACTGGAACTTGGAAATGACTTGAACAGCTCGACCAACTCATGTAGTAGAAATTTCAAGCCCAATAGCAACTCTGGATTACTAACAATATTTAACAGTAATGAACTAGTATCAAACTAGGCAGAGTGGAAAAGCAAATCATCATGAAATAAATACCTGAATCATATATCTTTGCTGTGTAACACTGGGACCATGTTAAATAAAATTAAGCAGATAACATGCTCACCACTTCATATAGTTGGTGCACATAATGATGGTGGGAAACCAGCATATAGTCGACCAGATAAGATGATTTTGCTAAGCTCAGCGAACAACTCGACCTGCAACGTCTTGACGTCCACCGAAAATAACCCAAACATCACCTCCTCTCCTGAAGATGTGATGTACATCGCTCCTATGAGCAGGTATCCCCCGCCTACACCAAGCAGAACAACATGATGCATTTCCGGCAACGGGATGACCTTCTCCAAGTGCCATTGGTTATTTCTCAGAATGGAATACCTCAGCCAACATGGTTCATACATGTTACCCCTGTCATAGACTTCAGCGAGCATTCCGAGCATTCCTTCTGCTGCCTCAACAATGACGAAATTGCTGCTCCATCCTTGTTCAGGTGGTAGGTTGACAGCAGAGAACTCCATGGCACGTGTATCAAGCAGAACCAACTTGTTCAGGAGGGGAAAACGCCAACAGAAGCATCCGTGGACGAACTGACGATCTGAGAGCCCATCCTTGGTGCCTTCAAGTGGAGCAAACGTAGCTTGAGCACTCCATTGGTCAAATGCAAGAGAATGCCACTGCCAATCCAAAGAGGAGAAGACGAGCAGCAGCAGATTCATTCTGCACTGCAGCAAGCACATGACCCTGAATGATAACGGGTCCTCTTCATCATCGCCGGGAGCAAGGAAAGTCTCCAGATGGAGGAGGTCCGGTTCACTGACCAGCGCTTTCAGGTCGCCGGGGACGGCGGGCAGCAGGATGTAGCGGCCGTGCACGGGGTCGCACACAGCGAGGTCCCTTACCGAAAAATAGCGCAGATGAGAGCTGCCGCCTTTGCCTGGGACTGGGGCGCCGTCGAGGAGGGCGCGTCCGTCCAAGAAGTCAATCGCGCTCCAGGTACGTCCGGTGGTGGAGG
>NC_041384.1:745420069-745422976 GCF_002162155.2 Triticum dicoccoides
GAAATGCCCTTCACCGTGATTTGTTCCGTCGTTTTTCATATTTCTGCTTACTGATTCTTATGGATATTTCATTAATAACGGCTCAGTGACATGCAATGGGAGCGAGTAGGAAGCTTCTTGTTTCGCTCCACGTGGAGGCAAGGCCGTCGAGGCAGTCGACGATGCACCTGGACGGTTTCTTGGCGGCCGCCTCCACTGCCGCCTTGGCGCCCACCTGGATCGACATTCCAATTACGTCCTTCACCTTCACCTTCGGCGTCCTGGCCTCCAGCTTGGCTAGGAACAGATGACTGCACTGAAATTGGGCCGAAGCGATCGCCTATGTTGGGTTTCTAACCTTCACGCTCAGGCCGGGTTCTGGTTCTGGTTGGACACATGGGGTGAGGATGACGGCAAGAAGAGCCAAGATGTAGGTTTAAGGCAACGACATGGCCATGGCGATGATGGATGAAATGGATGGACGGTTGATTTGGTCAAGTGGGTGGGTGTACATTGCAGCAAGCGAGCGAATTGGCTAGCTGGTGTTCCCCTTCTTATATATACACCTAGATAGTAGCCCATACATGTATGCCTGACTGCTTATACTTCTATGTGGACGTCCAATTTTATAGGCAGGCAATTAAGGAGGAGCTAGCTAATTAAGTTGTGGCCATGGATCCATAGACTTGTTCTCCCTATACCTAATATAGATAGAGAAGCTCATTAGCCTGTTTAGCTTAATAGTTGGTCTCCTTCAGCCTTTCCTATACTAGATGACCCGTTACACCCATGGCACAAAAGGCGAGAGTGAGCCGAGTATTCAAACCATGCATACGTGATTGATTTAGAACCAACTTAGGGCGTGTTCGGCAACACTCTGGCAGCTAGCTTCTCCAACTCCACGATTGGAGCTGAGCCGAACGCTCTGACTCCGCGGAGTTCAGAATCAAGAAGCCAGCTGCCCGCGTAGTGTAAAGACGGAGGAAACTGAGAAGCTAGCCTTTCCCGGCTCTGAAAATTGAGGAAGCGGGAGTTGAGACATATTACAACCATATGCCACCGCCAAGTGAGTCCCTAGCATACCGGTTTGCTCATTCTGTTTCTCTCCCCGATTTTTTTTCTCGTGCACGACCAGATGCACAGGGAGATGCACAAGGAGATGGATGCTGGGAGCGGACGGGCTGAACGATTTCCCGGATAGACTGGGCCACATGCGCTTAAATGGGCCGGAGGCCTGGTAGAGCGACCAAATATAGAAGCGTGCCGAACGATTTCTCGGTCGCCACATGAAGTGAGAAGCCACACGAGAAGCCAGATTTGAGAAGTTTTAAAGAAGCTGGGAGGTTTCAGAACACGCCCTTGATAGATACTTATACCCATTACATGGTACTATGATAGACTAAAAGAAAGTATTGTGATCACTTGATAATAGCATACATTGATTTTATAAAGCAACTATGGTAGCAAAGATGCATTGTATAGCTGCCAACTGGAAAGACCAGGACATGGAGGTGAATAGTAACTGCTTCATGCTATGATGTGCAGTGTTCTCTAAAATCTGATACTGCTTGCACTTGCCCCCGAAATGAACAGTAATAATTTTAAGAGGATAAATCACTCAGAGGATTGGTTCCTAATTGGAGCAGCTAAAGAAGCAAAGTAGCTAATCTTAGTCTGTATATCAAACATTGTTTGGAACAGTTGACAAACTTATGTGCCTCGAGATCTGGTGGGGGTTGATGGATTATGGATGGGCTTAGACCCATATAAGACAATAATCCATGGTTAATCTCTAAGGCACATGCTTGTGTACGGCAAGTGGTGGGAAGTGTGAGAAGTTTAGTCCCATGCTGCTACAGTAAGAAGAGTGAGACCTCTTTATAAGGGCTGCTCTACCACTTGCTATTGGAAGCCTGAGAATAGGAGTTGTACACGCGCGCTCCTCCTTCTCTGCCGCCCGCCTCGCCTCATCAGGACGCGCGCGCACGTCGCGGGTTGTGGGAATGAGCCGAGCTGAAGCTTATTTTTGCCGCTCAGGAATGGTTAATTAATTATTAATTGTTTAACGAGTCTTACGGAAGCGCCACTGACATTGGACCATGGGCTGTTCACGGACTCGGTCGTGGGCCTGGCCCAGGGCCATCTACCTGATGGCCTATTAAGAAGGCGCTGGCCAGTGTAGTGAATCCTAGTTCAGTTCACTCACTCCCTCTCGCGTAACCTAGCCGTCATATACTGTTCCTCACTCTGTGCTGCCTCCGGCGACCCCATCCCGACGGTCGCGTGCACAGTTGGTCGGGAGAGCAGGTGCCTCCGGACCCTGTCGTTCGAGATCCTGCCCGGGAAAACGGTAATAAGGTTTTTGGGGAGCGTCTCTACGCGACTGCCCCCGATCCGTCCCCGTCTTCGTCCGCCTCTGCTTCCACTACTTTCTCTACATTGACTCCATGGCTGACGACGAAGTCGTCAAGAAGAAGGCCTTGGCTGATGCCGAGGCTGCTGCTGCCGCCGCCGCGTTGGCCTGGCCAAGTGGAGGGTGTGATTCATTCATCCCCTATCTGCTCATTCATGTGTTGGCCGTATATATGTTGTCCATAGATGTTTTGGTTCTATGTATAGTACGTGCTCACATGTTTAAGTATCGATATGAGATGCATACTGTATTTGCTATGTTTACTGTTTACTTGTGAATTAGATTAGTCGGAAAAGTGCTAATATTTCAACAGAAACATGTTGTACATGACGAACTATCATATACTCAATTTTATGAGATGGAAATAGATAAAACTAGCTGAATTGGCACTGGCTTGACCATTGGACTAAGTGCATATATCCTCATAACTCATAACATATTGTTGCTTGAATCCCTTAGCCACCGGCCGAGCATCAAAGTGATCAATGGATCCATCGACGTGCACAAAAAAAAAA
>NC_041384.1:745604080-745606621 GCF_002162155.2 Triticum dicoccoides
CCACAGGTCACTGTGATGGACCAAGGAGCTCCTCTGTTGTAGTCGTCTTTTCGAAGATCGAGGGCGACGCCGATGAGGTGCTGGTCACCGACGGCACCGATTACGCCGGTGTGGATACTGACCAGCCCCTCTCCAGACCGAGCACAGGAAACCAGCGCCATTTCAACCAAGAGGACGAATCATTTCATCCAGTTATACTTACAGTACTGCATTGTTTCCATTTTTTAGACCTCGCTTTCACTGTAACCAAGCAAGCAGGGCACACGTCGTACCCCATTCTAAAGGAAGTCGATCCACACTGCAGTAACAGAAAGAAGTTCAGAGATCCATTGTTTCGAAACAAAAGTTCAGAGATCGTAACAGGCTTCAAACATTGTAACCGGGCACACATCATAGCGCTCGATAGGGCGTCCGCACTGAACAAGCAAACAAATACATCCAAACCGCGCTTCACTCTCTGACAACCGTTCACCAAGCGAATGCATCTAATCCACACATCCCACTTTCTCTTCCAACGCCAGGACGCGCTCTCAGAGGAATCAGCTCTTCTTCCACACGGCATCAGCATCTGCGGATAGATGAAACAACATCAACTTACCATATGAACAAAGGCACCAATAACAAGCATCAAATATAATAATATATAGATCGCTGTGTCTGATGCAAGCAGTTGGCACTGGATATTTGCAACGAGGTGTCTATCACATTCTCAGGGAAAAGGACTTCAACCGTGTATTTTGCAAACATGCTGATGAACATATGGCAGTAAGCCACAAGCCGAAATTTCTATGTGTGCATATGATTAAGCAGCCTAGAGTTTATACGATAAGAATGCACTACACTGAGGTTTGCGTTTGAGAAACCGATTTATCAAATAACGAAACAAGGCCCATGGCAGGTGCAACAGCTGCGGAGCTTCAACAGGAAGATGCAGATTTCAGAGGAGACATTAATGAGGCCAGCAAGTGTGTAGATGAAGAAAGGATATGATATAGCAACACAAGGACTTATTAAATACATCTGACCAGGGAAACAAAAGCAAATGTTCAGTGGTGCATCCATGTATATAACTCTTTTGTTGTTGTATGTCTTGTTTTTCTTTTGTCTATAAGAATAAAGTTACTTATGTAGATCAGATGTAATAATACAATAATATCCTTATGCCTATGATTGTACTATATGTGACCTCCTCCTTCCTGTTTAGCAGTTCAACAGCAGAAAATCTACAGACAACCGAAAAACAACTTTTCCCCTTCGGGCTGCTGTATACTACTGATATATGGAGTAATCTGTAGTGGATTGTAATCACATAAAAACAAACTGCTAGAACTGCTGTTCAGAGCAGAAACATGGGGCTGTTGTAATTAGATGATTTCGACTCATACACAGGTTATATACCAAAATAGAAACTGGAACTTGGAAATGACTTGAACAGCTCGACCAACTCATGTAGTAGAAATTTCAAGCCCAATAGCAACTCTGGATTACTAACAATATTTAACAGTAATGAACTAGTATCAAACTAGGCAGAGTGGAAAAGCAAATCATCATGAAATAAATACCTGAATCATATATCTTTGCTGTGTAACACTGGGACCATGTTAAATAAAATTAAGCAGATAACATGCTCACCACTTCATATAGTTGGTGCACATAATGATGGTGGGAAACCAGCATATAGTCGACCAGATAAGATGATTTTGCTAAGCTCAGCGAACAACTCGACCTGCAACGTCTTGACGTCCACCGAAAATAACCCAAACATCACCTCCTCTCCTGAAGATGTGATGTACATCGCTCCTATGAGCAGGTATCCCCCGCCTACACCAAGCAGAACAACATGATGCATTTCCGGCAACGGGATGACCTTCTCCAAGTGCCATTGGTTATTTCTCAGAATGGAATACCTCAGCCAACATGGTTCATACATGTTACCCCTGTCATAGACTTCAGCGAGCATTCCGAGCATTCCTTCTGCTGCCTCAACAATGACGAAATTGCTGCTCCATCCTTGTTCAGGTGGTAGGTTGACAGCAGAGAACTCCATGGCACGTGTATCAAGCAGAACCAACTTGTTCAGGAGGGGAAAACGCCAACAGAAGCATCCGTGGACGAACTGACGATCTGAGAGCCCATCCTTGGTGCCTTCAAGTGGAGCAAACGTAGCTTGAGCACTCCATTGGTCAAATGCAAGAGAATGCCACTGCCAATCCAAAGAGGAGAAGACGAGCAGCAGCAGATTCATTCTGCACTGCAGCAAGCACATGACCCTGAATGATAACGGGTCCTCTTCATCATCGCCGGGAGCAAGGAAAGTCTCCAGATGGAGGAGGTCCGGTTCACTGACCAGCGCTTTCAGGTCGCCGGGGACGGCGGGCAGCAGGATGTAGCGGCCGTGCACGGGGTCGCACACAGCGAGGTCCCTTACCGAAAAATAGCGCAGATGAGAGCTGCCGCCTTTGCCTGGGACTGGGGCGCCGTCGAGGAGGGCGCGTCCGTCCAAGAAGTCAATCGCGCTCCAGGTACGTCCGGTGGTGGAGG
>NC_041384.1:745607620-745666876 GCF_002162155.2 Triticum dicoccoides
GGCGTCCTGGCCTCCAGCTTGGCTAGGAACAGATGACTGCACTGAAATTGGGCCGAAGCGATCGCCTATGTTGGGTTTCTAACCTTCACGCTCAGGCCGGGTTCTGGTTCTGGTTGGACACATGGGGTGAGGATGACGGCAAGAAGAGCCAAGATGTAGGTTTAAGGCAACGACATGGCCATGGCGATGATGGATGAAATGGATGGACGGTTGATTTGGTCAAGTGGGTGGGTGTACATTGCAGCAAGCGAGCGAATTGGCTAGCTGGTGTTCCCCTTCTTATATATACACCTAGATAGTAGCCCATACATGTATGCCTGACTGCTTATACTTCTGTGTGGACGTCCAATTTTATAGGCAGGCAATTAAGGAGGAGCTAGCTAATTAAGTTGTGGCCATGGATCCATAGACTTGTTCTCCCTATACCTAATATAGATAGAGAAGCTCATTAGCCTGTTTAGCTTAATAGTTGGTCTCCTTCAGCCTTTTCTATACTAGATGACCCGTTACACCCATGGCACAAAAGGCGAGAGTGAGCCGAGTATTCAAACCATGCATACGTGATTGATTTAGAACCAACTTAGGGCGTGTTCGGCAACACTCTGGCAGCTAGCCTCTCCAACTCCACGATTGGAGCTGAGCCGAACGCTCTGACTCCGCGGAGTTCAGAATCAAGAAGCCAGCTGCCCGCGTAGTGTAAAGACGGAGGAAACTGAGAAGCTAGCCTTTCCCGGCTCTGAAAATTGAGGAAGCGGGAGTTGAGACATATTACAACCATATGCCACCGCCAAGTGAGTCCCTAGCATACCGGTTTGCTCATTCTGTTTCTCTCCCCGATTTTTTTTCTCGTGCACGACCAGATGCACAGGGAGATGCACAAGGAGATGGATGCTGGGAGCGGACGGGCTGAACGATTTCCCGGATAGACTGGGCCACATGCGCTTAAATGGGCCGGAGGCCTGGTAGAGCGACCAAATATAGAAGCGTGCCGAACGATTTCTCGGTCGCCACATGAAGTGAGAAGCCACACGAGAAGCCAGATTTGAGAAGTTTTAAAGAAGCTGGGAGGTTTCAGAACACGCCCTTGATAGATACTTATACCCATTACATGGTACTATGATAGACTAAAAGAAAGTAATGTGATCACTTGATAATAGCATACATTGGTTTTATAAAGCAACTATGGTAGCAAAGATGCATTGTATAGCTGCCAACTGGAAAGACCAGGACATGGAGGTGAATAGTAACTGCTTCATGCTATGATGTGCAGTGTTCTCTAAAATCTGATACTGCTTGCACTTGCCCCCGAAATGAACAGTAATAATTTTAAGAGGATAAATCACTCAGAGGATTGGTTCCTAATTGGAGCAGCTAAAGAAGCAAAGTAGCTAATCTTAGTCTGTATATCAAACATTGTTTGGAACAGTTGACAAACTTATGTGCCTCGAGATCTGGTGGGGGATTGATGGATTATGGATGGGCTTAGACCCATATAAGACAATAATCCATGGTTAATCTCTAAGGCACATGCTTGTGTACGGCAAGTGGTGGGAAGTGTGAGAAGTTTAGTCCCATGCTGCTACAGTAAGAAGAGTGAGACCTCTTTATAAGGGCTGCTCTACCACTTGCTATTGGAAGTCTGAGAATAGGAGTTGTACACGCGCGCTCCTCCTTCTCTGCCGCCCGCCTCGCCTCATCAGGACGCGTGCGCACGTCGCGGGTTGTGGGAATGAGCCGAGCTGAAGCTTATTTTTGCCGCTCAGGAATGGTTAATTAATTATTAATTGTTTAACGAGTCTTACGGAAGCGCCACTGACATTGGACCATGGGCTGTTCACGGACTCGGTCGTGGGCCTGGCCCAGGGCCATCTACCTGATGGCCTATTAAGAAGGCGCTGGCCAGTGTAGTGAATCCTAGTTCAGTTCACTCACTCCCTCTCGCGTAACCTAGCCGTCATATACTGTTCCTCACTCCGTGCTGCCTCCGGCGACCCCATCCCGACGGTCGCGTGCACAGTTGGTCGGGAGAGCAGGTGCCTCCGGACCCTGTCGTTCGAGATCCTGCCCGGGAAAACGGTAATAAGGTTTTTGGGGAGCGTCTCTACGCGACTGCCCCCGATCCGTCCCCGTCTTCGTCCGCCTCTGCTTCCACTACTTTCTCTACATTGACTCCATGGCTGACGACGAAGTCGTCAAGAAGAAGGCCTTGGCTGATGCCGAGGCTGCTGCTGCCGCCGCCGCGTTGGCCTGGCCAAGTGGAGGGTGTGATTCATTCATCCCCTATCTGCTCATTCATGTGTTGGCCGTATATATGTTGTCCATAGATGTTTTGGTTCTATGTATAGTACGTGCTCACATGTTTAAGTATCGATATGAGATGCATACTGTATTTGCTATGTTTACTGTTTACTTGTGAATTAGATTAGTCGGAAAAGTGCTAATATTTCAACAGAAACATGTTGTACATGACGAACTATCATATACTCAATTTTATGAGATGGAAATAGATAAAACTAGCTGAATTGGCACTGGCTTGACCATTGGACTAAGTGCATATATCCTCATAACTCATAACATATTGTTGCTTGAATCCCTTAGCCACCGGCCGAGCATCAAAGTGATCAATGGATCCATCGACGTGCACAAAAAAAAAACATCGGTGTCATATACTTGCAAAAGAAGCCCGGAGTGCTTCTGTCTAGTCGACTTGTTTTCCGTCGCGGCTGAGCTCCCTGACCTAGATAGTATATGCACCCAAAATAGAACATTGCGGGTTACTTGGCAAGTGGTCATGATTTCTACTCGCACATGGTCCAGAATCCCCACCCGTGCACGGAGAGCACACCTACTCAGAAGTGAGAAGATCACTCTCACACGGTCACACCACACGTGTACGTACATGGGACGGCCGACGACGGGATGAAGCAAAATTTCGTATTTTGACCATTTTCTGAAACTTAGTCCAAATCTAACCTTAGTTTGTAAAAATTTTGAGATCTGACCTTTTTGCTATCGCCAGGGTTCATGGCGGTAGGGTGTAACAGCCTACCGTCAGGGTCTCTGGCGGTAGGAAACACCTCTATCATCAAACAGGCTGGCGGTAGCATGTACAATCCTACCACCAAGGTGACCGATGGTAGGCACGAGCACGCATTGTGTTTCATACTTAGGAAAAATTTACGGTAAGGCATGCAAACCTATCGTCAGAGGCCTCGGCGGTAGGCTGTTATAAGACTCCGACGGTAAGAAAAGGGTTAGATCCTGAATTTTTTACAAACTAGGATCAGATCTGGACTAAGTTTCAAAAAAAATCAAAACACGAAATTTAGCCACAGGATGAACCGGATGTGATCGTCCATCCAGCAGCGAATGCACTCTGATCGATGAGTGTGACTGCTAGGCTAGTTACGACATATGTTGAGATCTGCATTAAGATTACCTACTTCCTTCGTTTCATAATATAAGATATTTTTTGACATTATACTAGTGTGAAAACATGTCTTACATTATGAAACGGAGGGAGTACTAATTAATGCAGTACTAGACTGTGACTCCTAAGATGATGAAAATTACTTAGGCGCTTCTCGTTTTTTCTTTGTGTGTGGATGCCGAAGTATCACTTCTAGTTTAGCGTGTACCACATGAAGGGTGAGTGCTTGTTGCAGCTCCCCAGCGTTTTTCTAGATGATATATACTCGATGTCAGTGAACAGCACTTTGAGGCTTTGACGTGCTCTTGCGTGGTTATTATCACGCTGGATGGTACTGGACATCTCATGATTTTTTGACCGAGATGCTCACATTTCTGATGTGCTTCTTGAGAGTAACTTTTGGGGCCTAGAGGAAAATAAATTAAAAGTAAGTTAGGGTGTTTTCAAGGTTTATTGAAAATTCAAAAGTATTGGAACATGTGGTAATTAAAGTATCCTCTAATGGATAAAATGAACACAACCCACTTGTCTGATAAATGGCATCATAAGGGCCAGCCAGAGTACCATCACAATGGATGTAGAATCGATCTCACAACCCACATTGATTAAGAGTAGGCGTCCGGGCGCCTCACCACCATGAAACACTCTGGTAAATAAAACTAGAGTCAAGAGCTTCAGATAGATTAAGGTTCAACGGCGATGACTATGACTTTAGGATGCGGGTTCTTAGGAGCACATGCATGAAGACTTTCTAAGCTATCATATACAAGGTCATGCGGGCTCCTTGTGAACGCATCACCATTATAACGCAGATCCTCGAATGCACAGTCCATCAAGCAATCTTGGAACGCCTTGTTGTATTTCAAAGCCCTAGTGCCCCTCCTTTTCCCACAAGTATAGAACCTTGTTAAAATCACTGCTGCTCCCGTCGCACCAGCAACAATCCCTCCCGTGGTTCTCGCGTTGGTGCCAACAATCCAAAGGTCGTCCGGTGCCAATGCCTTGCGACGCCACAAACAACCGCCGTGGTCGGCGGGGAAGCGACAAAGGACTCCGCCATCACCGCCAAAGCTCCCATGCACACCAACAAGGTCTCGGAGAAGAGGTCGCCGCAGGATCCATCAGCCACAGCTACTGCTCGGGCAAAGAAGAAGGTGGCGACAATGGCGATGGCCCCGCCACCGACGATGCCTTCCATGGTGACAGTGGCTCCCCCGACACCGCCTAGGCCCTATTCACCTCGTTGCCCACCACCACACGAGAACAATCCGTTGTCACTCGTCACCACAACTGCAGGTGTCCCCATGGGCGGAGGATGTGCACGCATTAATTTTCGTTCTAACCCCGAAAACACACGGCTGCAATCTTAATGCTAGTATTGTGTATATATTAGTCCATTCTAATTAACTGGGATAATACTAATATTGAACTTTGTACACCCATTTTCTAAACTTAGCCCCGCCACTAGGTGTCCCCAACGTGTGCGGTGAAATGCCCAGGAGGTAAAAAAATATTTTCCGTTTTTCCCATTGATTTTAATGGGATACATTTTGTAGGCAATTATGATGTGATGTGACTGTATTTTATTCAAATTTGATGTATGTAGTGCAAAATCCTTTTTGCAATATACTTGTGTTGCATCTCAAAATTTTCTATAAAAAGATTTTGCATCCCAAGAAATTCCCTTTCAAGAATATGCATTGCAAGAAAAGCACGTTCTTGACATGGAAGAAGAGTACTTTGTTGATGTAGTTCCAAGGGGAGAGGTGGGAATTACACTACCAAAGAGGAAAAAAATGTTCTGTGACGTGTGAAAGAAGGTTGGTTTTGAACCGCTCATCCGTGTCGAGCAACCAATGCCAAGTTATAGGAAGTGTATCTCTAAGTACTTCATGGCACGCAATACTAGTGGCATCTATCTATTGGAAATTTTGCACCAATGTCGATGGCAAACAATATCATCGGAATGCCAATAGTGTTTGGTATGCCTGGCACAAGTTGACTGTATGAACCCGAGGGGCACAAATACCAACGATAAGAGGATTGTTTGTTTGCATTCATCCATTATTTTTTCATATCATGTATGGATTGGTGGCTAACTTCTTTTCTCACTTGTGGTATGTAGCTCAACATTGCTCAAGAATTGTTTAAGGGCCGAGGAAAATGCAACGGAAAATGTTCAAGGAAAGGCAAGAGATTCAATTTGCACCACTGTTGGACAGAGAGTGGAGATGTTTAGAAGTGGAAGAACCGCAAATACAATGAAATTCCAAATAAGAAGTCAAAGAGATCGGTGGAAATGCAACACAAGGTGACATCGATAATGATGCATCAAGTGCCATGGACGAAAAAAATCCCCACTCCAAACTCGGATGCTAAGAAGAGGGCCGATGGTAGGATGAAAGGCAAGGGCAAGATGAAGAAGGGAGGAGACAATGACTACAAAGAGTCATTGGACAATATCATGGCAATAAGGAAGGTATATGGCTAAGGCAAAGAAGACCTTGAGAGCCAAAGAAATGGAGGAGAGGAGAAAGACTAGAGAGAGGAGGTTGGCAATAGGAAAGGTGGGTGGTGGCCAAGGAGAGGAGGGCCAATGTTGATGAGATGAAGGTGGCCTACGAAGGAAGAATGTGACGCCCCGAGACCGATATGCCAGGTGTCTTCCAGTTATTCGCTGTTGTTGTCTTGTCATTCGCTTGCGTGTTGCATCTTATCATGTCATCATGTGCATTTCATCATCACGTTTTCAAAACTTGCATCCGTCCCGGTCTCCTCGTTCTTTCCGTTGTTCGTTCTGAGCCCGAAATAGTATTTTATAAGTGGCCAGAAAATGTTCTCGGATTGGGTTGAAAGTTGGCGTGTGGTCTTATTATAGTGTAGATAGACCGCCTGTCAAGTTCCATCGCATTCGGAGCTCGTTTGATAGCCCAACCGTTAAACTATAGAGACAATATAGTCGATCAAATCGTCGGACGTTTTCGATATCCGGGACTACCGCCGGGCCTCTTCTTCTCTTCTCTGCTCTCAGACCACCTAGTTTCCCCTCCACTTCGGACCGCACGATCGCGATCCGAGGGTCCAAAACGGAGCAAGCCCCTCTCCAAACCCTAATCCTAGCCCACCTACTATAAATAGACCCCTTCCCCTTCCAAATCGGGTCTAAACCTAGCCTAGCCCCTCCCCAAACCTCCATCCACCACATCAACCTCGAAGCCCGCGCCGCTAACCAGATCCAACCACCCCCTCCTCATTTTCCGGTGCCCTCCACCTCACACCCGCCACTTGGCGCGCCCAGATTGGCTCAGCCACCGCCCGCAGCCGCCTGTGGCCACTCGCAGGCGGCCACGTGGCCTCTCCTCGCTTTTCCCCTGTCTCCCCGCGCCGCCGTGGACCGCTCAGGCTCGCGCAAGGCCCGCCCGAGCCCACCCAGGGCCCGAGCGCCACTCCGGCCGATCTGCATCGCCGTGCTGCTTTTCCTCGCTCGATCCCGATGAGAACAGGAGCGCCGCCGCCGGCCTCTCGTCGCCGCTCCCTTCTCCTCGTGCATGTGTGCCTTTTCCACGAGACCGGAGCCCTCGTACCCAGGCGTCTCCGTCGACCCTGCTGTCGGCCGGCGACCTCGTCCGCCGGAGCTCGCCTTCGCCGGCCAGTAGCAGCAGCAACCGGCGCGCCCCTTCCTCCTCCTTGTCACCCTTCACCTGGAGCTGCCGGAGTCACAAGAGGCCGCCAAGTCCCGCCGTGGTCGCCAGGGCCTTCTCCGACCTCGATCCGTCAAGTCCACCGACGGGAGCGGCCTTCACCGCCCAGATCCATCAATGCCTCGCCTCTTCTTCGTTTCAGTCGAGGACGAGCGCTCCCTCGTCGTCGTGTTGACCGCAGAAGACCCGCACCTGGGCCGTGTCTCGCGTGAGGTCCACCAATCGGCCCAGCTGCCAGGCCCAGCGGCGCCCGGCCTGCCTGGGCCTCTCCACCAACCGACTGGACCTCAGCCCACTGGGTGAGGCCACCCCAGTGCCCCCCCTTTTTTTCTTTCCCTATTGGGCTTCCTGCTCAGATGCGGTCCGTATCATGTTTTTTTCCCTTGGTCGGATTTAGCTAATTTATCCAGAGACTTTCAGTTTTGCAGAAACACCCTTGCACTTCATGCATATCCTAACTAATTAACCGTACATCGGATTAAAACAAACTATATATGTAAAATGTCTAGAATTTTGTCTAGTTTAATAATATCCAACTTTCATCCATGTTTAAAATGTTTAAACCACTGTTTTTTTAAATTTGCTTAAATAACTTGTTAAAATGCTTTAATTCATAATTAAATAACCGTAACTCAAAATTTAATAAACTTTATATGTAAATGGGGTGGAAAAATGCCTAGTTTAACATGGTAACCTTACTTTGCATGTCTAATAACTCTAAAATTATGTTTAGGGCAGAACAATACGAAACCTAAAATATGCATATGTGGATTTACCGGAATTGTTGTTCGTTGCTTCCGGCCTCATTTAAACTTGACTAGACAGGTAGTTTTACTTTGCTTCACCCTCTTGCCATGTTTAACAACATTTAATATTGTTGGGTATATAAACAAGATCGAACTAAATAAGTCACGTGGTGTTTCATCAATATGCAACGGAGTTGCATATTGAGCTCCACTTAATTTGTAGGGTTGTTTGTGCACTTTGCCATGCCACGCCTTATTAAACCGGACATGCATCATACTTGTTTGTGCATCGTGCCATGTTTATGTGATGATTGTTTACCATGATTGTTTGCTTCTTTCCGGTGTTGCTTCTGCGGGTTGGTTCCGATAACGTTGTGTTGTTCCGATAATGTACTTCATGGCTCGCTCTTTTGCTATGCCTATGCTACGATACCTACCACTTGCTTATCATGCCTCCCATTTGCCATGTCAAGCCTCTAAGCCACCTTGTCCTAGCAAACTGTTGTTTGGCTATGTTACCGCTTTGCTCAGTCCCTCTTATAGCATTGTTAGTTGAAGGTGAAGACTGGAGCTTGTTCCTTGTTTGGAACATAGATATTTTGTTGGGATATCACAATATCTCTTATTTAATTAATGCATCTATATACTTGGTAAAGGGTGGAAGGCTCGGCCTTATGCCTGGTGTTTTGTTCCACCCTTGCTGCCCTAGTTTCCGTCATATCGGTGTTATGTTCCCGGATTTTGTGTTCCTTACACGGTTGGGTTATAATGGGAACCCCTTGACAGTTCGCCTTGAATAAAACTCCTCCAGCAAGGCCCAACATTGGTTTTACCATTCACCACCTAGCCTTTTCTTTCCCTTGGGTTCTGCAGACTCAAGGGTCATCTTCATTTTAACCCCCCCAGGCCAGTGCTTCTCTAAGTGTTGGTCCGAACCGAGTAGACTGCGGGGCCACCTCGGGGCAACTTAAGGGTTGGTTTTACTCGTAGGATGTCTCATCTGAGTGTGCCCTGAGAACGAGATATGTGCAGCTCCTATCGGGATTTGTCGGCACATTCGGGCGGCTTTGCTGGACTTGTTTTACCATTGTCGAGGATGTCTTTAACTGGGATTCCGAGCCTGATCGGGTCTTCTTGGGAGAAGGAATATCCTTCGTTGACCGTGAGAGCTTGTGATGGGCTAAGTTGGGACACCCCTGCAGGGATTTGAACTTTCGAAAGCCGTCCCCGCGGTTATGGGCAGATGGGAATTTGTTAATGTCCGGTTGTAGAAAACCTGAAGTTTATCTTAATTAAAATACATCAACCGCGTGCGTAGCCACGATGGTCTCTTCTCGGCGGGGTCCGGGAAGTGAACACGGTGTTGGAGTTATGCTTGGCGTAGGTTGTTCTAGGATCACTTCTTGATCATAGTTTACCCCTCATGCCGTTGCCTTCTCTTCTCGCTCTCTTTTGCGCATATGTTAGCCACCAAATGCGCTAGTCGCTTGCTGCAGCTCCACCTCATACCTTTTACCCTACCTATAAGCTTAAATAGTCTTGATCGCGAGGGTGTGAGATTGCTGAGTCCCCGTGACTCATAGATACTTCCAAAACCAGTTTGCAGGTGCCGATGATACCATGCAGGTGACGCAACCAAGCTCAAAGAGGAGCTTCATGAAGATCGTGTTCATTGTGTTGTTCTGTTTCCCGTTGGTCAGTAGTGGAGCCCAGTTGGGACGATCGGGGATCTGTGTAGCATTTGGGGTAGTCTTCTTTTATTTTGGTTCCGTAGTCGGACCTTGATTGTATCTGGTTGATGTAATGCTTTATCCATGTAATTGTGTGAAGTGGCGATTGTAAGCCAACTACGTATCTCTTTCCTTTATGTATTACATGGGTTGTGTGAAGATTACCTCACTTGCGACATTGCTTACAATGCGGTTATGCCTCTAAGTCGTGCTTCGACACGTGGGAGATATAGCCACATCGTGGGCGTTACAAGTTGGTAATCAGAGCCTTCCCTGACCTTAGGAGCCCCCTGCTTGATCGAATCGCTGGCGTTGTTGAGTCTAGAAAAATGTTTTGAGTCATTTAGGATTACATATATCGGAGAGTAGGATTCTTTTTACTCCTCAGTCCCTTCATCGCTTTGGTGAGGCATCCTGACGTAGAGTTTTGACTCTTCTCTCTCAAATTTCACTAAAAAAAATTTAGGATCACGCGGGTATCTTGGAATCAGTCCGATCGATTTGTGACGAGAACATTGTTCTTGGTGCCTCCTGACATTTAGGGGTTGTGGCAGTGTCCTGGGGAGTTGAGCTCCGAGGTGTTGTCATCACAATTTTATCGTTGAGATTCTGGAATACCCGAGTTTCGCCGACATCAAAAATCTATTTTATGCAGTTGTTGGTGAGATAACCTCGACGCCACCCAGTACTGGGGCGGGAGTTCGGGAGTATTGCCATAACTTGTATAACTGATGCTTTTCGAAGGTTGAGGTAAACGATTTCCGAAGGTTTCTTGGTTATGTGTTGAAGGATGGATACAACTGGATGTAGGATTTGCTAGTTTTGGGTGAGATATTATGCTTCCCTGTATCCCCAACACCTGATTGTTGGGGAACGTAGTAATTTCAAAAATTTCCTACGCACACGCAAGATCATGGTGATGCATAGCAACGAGAGGGGAGAGTGTTGTCTACGTACCCTCATAGACCGTTCGCGGAAGCGTTATATCAACGCGGTTCATGTAGTCGTACGTCTTCACGATCCGACCGATCCAAGTACTGAAAGCACGGCACCTCCGAGTTCTGCACACGTTCGGATCGGTGACGTCCTCGCCTTCTCGATCCAGCAAGAGGGGCGAAGTAGTAGATGAGTTCCGACAGCACGACGGCGTGGTGACGGTGTTGGTGAAGAACAATCTTCGCAGGGCTTCTCCTAAGCACTATGAAAACTATGACGTAGGATAAACTAGAGGGGACGGGGTTGCCGACACACGGCTTGGTGTTTCTTGATGTGTCTTTGGCGCTAGCCCTACCCCTCTATTTATATGTTGAGCCCTGGGGTCGAAACTTGGAGTAAAAGCCTCCCCAAAGTCGGTTTCACTTGAAAGGCAAGAGTCCTTCTCGGACTCCAGGGCTAGACGCCAGGGTTCCCGGCGTCTACCCCCTAGACGCCAGGGTTCCTGGCGTCTAGCCTCTGGTCTCCACAAAACTTCCTTTTGCACTTTCCAAAAGCCTCGTGGGCTTTCCCCTTTGGCCCAGATAAAGTGTTCTCGTGCCCAAACATTTCGAGAAACATCCGGAACCCCTTCCGGTGAATTTCGGAACCCTTCCGGAGATCAAACACTACTATCCACATATCAATCTTTACTTCCGGACCATTCCGGAGTTCCTCGTCATATCTGTGATCTCATCCAAAACTCCGAACAACATTCGGTCACCAACATACATAACTCATAGTACTATATCGTCAACGAACGTTAAGCGTACGGACCCTACGGGTTCGAGAACTATGTAGACATGACCGAGACACCTCTCTGGTCAATAACCAATAGCGGGACCTAGATGCCCATATTGGCTCCTACATATTCTACGAAGATCTTTATCGGTCAGACTGCATAACAACATATGTTGTTCCCTTTGTCATCGGTATGTTACTTGCCCGAGATTCGATCGTCAGTATCTCAATACCTAGTTCAATCTCGTTACCGGCAAGTCTCTTTACTCATTCCGTAATACATCATCCCACAACTAACTCATTAGTTGCAATGCTTGCAAGGCTTATAGTGATGTGCATTACCGAGTGGGCCCAGAGATACCTCTCCGACAATCGGAGTGATAAATCCTAATCTCGAAATATGCCAACCCAACAAGTACCTTTGGAGACACCTGTAGAGCACCTTTATAATCACCCAGTTACGTTGTGACGTTTGGTGGCACACAAAGTGTTCCTCCGATAAACGGGAGTTGCATAATCTCATAGTCATAGGAACATGTATAAGTCATGAAGAAAGCAATAGCAACAAACTAAACGATCAAGTGCTATGCTAATGGAATGGGTCAAGTCAATCACATCATTCTCCTCATGATGTGATCCCGTTAATCAAATGACAACTCATGTCTATGGTTAGGAAACATAACCATCTTTGATCAACGAGCTAGTCAAATAGAGGCATACTAGTGACACTCTGTTTGTCTATGTATTCACACATGTATTATGTTTCCGGTTAATACAATTCTAGCATGAATAATAAAAATTTATCATGATATAAGGAAATAAATAATAACTTTATTATTGCCTCTAGGGCATATTTCCTTCAGTCTCCCACTTGCACTAGAGTCAATAATCTAGTTCACATCGCCATGTGATTTAACATCAATAGTTCACATCACCATGTGATTAACACCCATAGTTCACATCGACATGTGACAAACACCCAAAGGGTTTACTAGAGTCAATCATCTAGTTCACATCGCTTATGTGATTAACACCCAAAGAGTACTGAGGTGTGATCATGTTTTGCTTGTGAGAGAAGTTTAGTCAACGGGTCTGCCACATTCAGATCCGTAAGTATTTTGCAAATTTCTATGTCAACAATGCTCTGCATGGAGCTACTCTAGCTAATTGCTCCCACTTTCAATATGTATCCAGATTGAGACTGAGAGTCATCTGGATCAGTGTCAAAACTTGCATCGACGTAACCCTTTACGACGAACCTTTTGTCACCTCCATAATCGAGAAACATATCCTTATTCCACTAAGGATAATTTTGACCAATGTCCAGTGATCTACTCCTAGATCACTATTGTGCTCCCTTGCCAAACTCAGGGCAGGGTATACAATAGGTCTGGTACACAGCATGGCATACTTTATAGAACCTATGGCTGAGGCATAGGGAATGACTTTCATTCTCTCTCTATCTTCTGCCGTGGTCGGGTTTTGAGTCTTACTCAACTTCACCCCTTTGTAACACAGGCAAGAACTCCTTCTTTGACTATTCCATTTTGAACTACTTCCAAATCTTGTCAAGGTATGTACTCATTGAAAAACATATCAAGCGTCTTGATCTATCTCTATAGATCTTGATGCTCAATATGTAAGCAGCTTCACCGAGGTCTTTCTTTGAAACACTCCTTTCAAACACTCCTTTATGCTTTACAGAATAATTCTACATCATTTCCGATCAACAATATGTCATTCACATATACTTATCAGAAATGTTGTAGTGCTCCCATTCACTTTCTTGTAAATACAGGCTTCACCGCAAGTCTGTATAAAACTATATGCTTTGATCAACTCATCAAAGCATATATTCCAACTCCAAGATGCTTGCACTAGTCCATAGATGGATCGCTGGAGCTTGCACATTTTGTTAACACCTTTAGGATCGACAAAACCTTCTGGCTGCATCATATACAACTCTTCTTTAATAACTCCTTTAAGGAATGCAGTTTTGTTTATCCATTTGCCAGATTTCATAAAATGCGGCAATTGCTAACATGATTCGGACAGACTTAAGCATAGATACGAGTGAGAAACTCTCATCGTAGTCAACACCTTGAACTTGTCGAAAACCTTTTTGCGACAATTCTAGCTTTGTAGATAGTAACACTACTATCAGCATCCGTCTTCCTCTTGAAGATCCATTTAATCTCAATGGCTCGCCGATCAATGGGCAAGTCAATCAAAGTCCATACTTTGTTCTCATACATGGATCTCATCTCAGATTTCATGGCCTCAAGCCATTTCGCGGAATCTGGGCTCATCATCGCTTCCTCATAGTTCCTAGGTTCGTCATGGTCAAGTAACATGACCTCCAGAACAGGATTACCGTACCACTCTGGTGCGGATCTCACTCTGGTTTACCTACGAGGTTTCGGTAGTAACTTGATCTGAAGTTACATGATCTTCATCATTAGCTTCCTCACTAATTGGTGTAGTAGTCACAGGAACAGATTTCTGTGATGAACTACTTTCCAATAAGGGAGCAGGTACAGTTACCTCATCAAGTTCTACTTTCATCCCACTCACTTCTTTCGAGAGAAACTCCTTCTCTAGAAAGGATCCATTCTCAGCAACGAATATCTTGCCTTCGGATCTGTGATAGAAGGTGTACCCAACATTTTTATTTTGGGTATCCTATGAAGATGCACTTCTCCGATTAGGGTTTGAGCTTATCAGGTTGAAACTTTTTCACTTAAGCATTGCAACCTCAAACTTTAAGAAACAACAGCTTAGGTTTCTTGCCAGACCATAGTTCATACGGTGTCGTCTCAACGGATTTAGATGGTGCCCTTTTTAATGTGAATGCAGCTGTCTCTAATGCATAACCCCAAAACGATAGTGGTAAATTGGTAAGAGACATCATAGATTTGCACTAAATCAAATAAAGTACGGTTATGATGTCCGGACACACCATTACGTTGTGGTGTTCCAGGTGGCATGAGTAGTGAAACTATTTCACATTGTTTTAACTGAAGGCCAAACTCGTAACTCAAATATTTTACTTCTGTGATCATATTGTAAAAACTTTTATTTTTGTTACGATGATTCTCCACTTCACTCTGAAATTCTTTGAACTTTTCAAATATTTCAGACTTGTGTTTCATCAAGTAGATATACTCATATCAGCTCAAATCATCTGTGAAGGTCAGAAAATAACGATACTTGCCGTGAGCCTTAACACTCATCGGACCGCATACATCAGTATGTATTATTTCCAATAAGTTAGTTGCTCGCTCCATTGTTACGAAGAACGGAGTCTTAGTCATCTTGCCCATGAGGCATGGTTCGCAAGCATCAAGTGATTAATAATCAAGTGATTCAAAAAGTCCATCAGCATGGAGTTTCTTCATGCACTTTACACCAATATGACCTAAACGACAGTGCCACAAATATGTTGCACTATCATTATTAACTTTGCATCTTTTGGTTTTAATATTATGAATATGTGTATCACTACGATCGAGATCCAACGAACCATTTTCATTGGGTGTGTAACCATATAAGGTTTTATTCATGTAAACAAAACAACAATTTATTCTCTTACTTAAATGAATAACCATATTGCAATAAACATGATCAAATCATATTCATGCTCAACGCAAACACCAAATAACACTTATTTAGGTTCAACACTAATCCCGAAAGTATAGGGAGTGCGCGATGATGATCATATCAATCTTGGAACCACTTCCAACACACATCGTCACTTCACCCTTAACTAGTCTTTGTTCATTCTGCAACTCCCGTTTCGAGTTACTACTCTTAGCAACTGAACCAGTATCAAATACCGAGGGGTTGCTATAAACACTAGTAAAGTACATATCAATAACATGTATATCAAACATAGCTTTGTTCACTTTGCCATCCTTCTTATCCACCAAATACTTGGGGTAGTTCCGCTTCTAGTGACAAGTCCCTTTGCAGTAGAAGCACTTAGTCTCAGGCTTAGGTTCAGATTTGGGTTTCTTCACTTGAGCAACAACTTGTTTGCCGTTCTTCTTGAAGTTCCCCTTCATCCCTTTGCCCTTTCTCTTGAAACTAGTGGTCTTGTCAATCATCAAGACTTGATGTTTTTCTTGATTTCTACCTTCACTGATTTTTGCATCGCGAAGAGCTTGGGAATTGTTTTCGTCATCCCTTGCATATTATAGTTCATCACTAAGTTCTACTAACTTGGTGATGGTGACTAGAGAATTCTGTCAATCACTATTTTTATCTGGAAGATTAACTCCCACTTGATTCAAGTGATTGTAGTACCCAGACAATCTGAGCACATGCTCACTGCTTGAGCTATTCTCCTCCATCTTTTAGCTATAGAACTTGTTGGAGACTTCATATCTCTCAACTCGGGTATTTGCTTGAAATATTAACTTCAACTCCTGGAACATCTCATATGGTCCATGACGTTCAAAACGTCTTTGAAGTCCCGATTCTAAGCCGTTTAAGCATGGTGCACTAAACTATCAAGTAGTCATCATATTGAGCTAGCCAAACGTTCATAACATCTGCTCTTGCAATAGGTTTGTCACCTAGCGGTGCATCAAGGACATAATTCTTCTGTGCAGCAATGAGGATAAACCTCAGATCACGGATCCAATCTGCATCATTGCTACTAATATCTTTCAACTTAGTTTTCTCTAGGTACATATCAAAAATAAAACAGGGGAGCTAAACACAAGGTATTGATCTACAACATAGATATGCTAATACTACCAGGACTAAGTTCATGATAAATTTATGTTCAATTAATCATATTACTTAAGAACTCCCACTTAGAAAGACATCCCTCTAATCTTCTAAGTGATCACGTGATCCAAATCAACTAAACCATAACCGATCATCACGTGAAATGGAGTAGCTTTCAATGGTGAACATCAATATGTTGATCATATCTACTATATGATTCACGCTCGACCTTTCGGTCTCAGTGTTCCGAGGCCATATCTGCATATGCTAGGCTCGTCAAGTTTAACCTGAGTATTCTGCGTGTGCAAAACTGGCTTGCACCCGTTGTAGATGGACGTAGAGCTTATCACACCCGATCATCATGTGGTGTCTGGGCACGACGAACTTTTGCAACGGTGCATACTCAGGGAGAACACTTTTATCTTGAAATTTAGTGAGAGATCATCTTATAATGCTACCGTCAAACAAAGCAAGATAAGATGCATAAAAGATAAACATCACATGCAATCAATATAAGTGATATGATATGGCCATCATCATCTTGTGCTTGTGATCTCCATCTCCGAAGCACCGTCATGATCACCATCGTCACTGGCACGACACCTTGATCACCATCGTAGCATCGTTGTCGTCTCGCCAATCTTATGCTTCCATGACTATCACTACCGCTTAGTGGTAAAGTAAAGCATTACAGCGCAATTGCATTGCATACAATAAAGCGACAACCATATGGCTCCTGCCAGTTGCCGATAACTCGGTTACAAAACATGATCATCTCATACAATAAAATTTAGCATCATGTCTTGACCATATCATATCACAACATGCCCTGCAAAAACAAGTTAGACGTCCTCTACTTTGTTGTTGCAAGTTTTACGTGGCTGCTACGGGCTGAGCAAAAACCGTTCTTACCTACGCATCAAAACCACAACGATAGTTTGTCAAGTTGGTGCTGTTTTAACCTTCGCAAGGACCGGGCGTAGCCACACTCGGTTCAACTAAAGTTGGAGAAACTGACACCCGCCAGCCACCTATGTGTAAAACACGTCGATAGAACCAGTCTCGCGTAAGCGTACGCGTAATGTCAGTCCGGGCCGCTTCATCCAACAATACCGCCGAACCAAAGTATGACATGCTGGTAAGCAGTATGACTTATATCGCCCACAACTCACATGTGTTCTACTCGTGCATATGACATCTACGCATAAAACCTAGGCTCGGATGCCACTGTTGGGGAACGTAGTAATTTCAAAAATTTCCTACGCACACGCAAGATCATGGTGATGCATAGCAACGAGAGGGGAGAGTGTTGTCTACGTACCCTCGTAGACCGTTCGCGGAAGCGTTATATCAACGCAGTTGATGTAGTCGTACATCTTCACGATCCGACCGATCCAAGTCCCGAAAGCACGACACCTCCGAGTTCTGCACACGTTCGGCTTGGTGATGTCCTCGCCTTCTCGATCCAGCAAGAGGGGCGAAGTAGTAGATGAGTTCCGGCAACACGACGGCATGGTGACGGTGTTGGTGAAGAACAATCTCCGCAGGGCTTCGCCTAAGCACTACGAAAACTATGACGTAGGATAAACTAGAGGGGACGGGGTTGCTGTTACACGACTTGGTGTTTCTTGATGTGTCTTTGGTGCTAGCCCTACCCTACTATTTATATGTTGAGCCCTGGGGTCGAAACTTGGAGTAAAAGCCTCCTCAAAGTCGGTTTCACCCGAAAGGCAAGAGTCCTTCTCGGACTCCAGGGCTAGACGCCAGGGTTCCCGGCGTCTACCCCCTAGACGCCAGGGTTCCTGGCGTCTAGCCTCTGGTCTCCGCAAAACTTCCTTTTGTACTTTCCAAAAGCCTCGTGGGCTTTCCCCTTTGGCCCAGATAAAGTGTTCTCGTGCCCAAACATTTCGGGAAACATCCGGAACCCCTTCCGGTGAATTCGGGAACCCTTCCGGAGATCAAACACTACTATCCACATATCAATCTTTACTTCCGGAACATTCCGGAGTTCCTCATCATATCTGTGATCTCATCCAAAACTCTGAACAACATTCGGTCACCAACATACATAACTCATAGTACTATATTGCCAACGAACATTAAGCGTGCGGACCCTACGGGTTCGAGAACTATGTAGACATGACCGAGACTCCTCTCTGGTCAATAACCAATAGCAGGACCTGGATGCCCATATTGGCTCCTACATATTCTACGAAGATCTTTATCGGTCAGACCACATAACAACATACGTTGTTCACTTTGTCATCGGTATGTTACTTGCCCGAGATTCGATCGTCGGTATCTCAATACCTAGTTCAATCTCGTTACCGGCAAGTCTCTTTACTCGTTTCGTAATACATCATACCGCAACTAACTCATTAGTTGCAATGCTTTCAAGGCTTATAGTGATGTGCATTACCGAGTGGGCCCAGAGATACCTCTCCGACAATCAGAGTGACAAATCCCAATCTCCAAATACGCCAACCCAACAAGTACCTTTGGAGACACCTGTAGAGCACCCTTATTATCACCCAGTTACGTTGTGACGTTTGGTGGCACACAAAGTGTTCCTCCAGTAAACGGGAGTTGCATAATCTCATAGTCATAGGAACATGTATAAGTCATGAAGAAAGCAATAGCAACAAACTAAACGATCAAGTGCTATGCTAACGGAATGGTTCAAGTCAATCACATCATTCTCCTAATGATGTGATCCCGTTAATAAAATGACAACTCATGTCTATGGTTAGGAAACACAACCATCTTTGATCAACAAGCTAGTTAAATAGAGGCATACTAGTGACACTCTGTTTGTCTATGTATTCACACATGTATTATGTTTCCGGTTAATACAATTCTAGCATGAATAATAAACATTTATCATGATATAAGGAAATAAATAATAACTTTATTATTGCCTCTAGGGCATATTTCCTTCACTGATTGCATAACCGGAAAATTTCGGGAGTTTATAAGTGGGAATTCAAGTAGCTCTTAGGATATCTTTCCGCAGATGTATGATATGAAATTGGGGTTCGATGTCTAGTGGTCCGCCTATCCATGGTTAGTTTTACAGTGGTCTCATTGTGTCTTAAAGAGTCCTTGGCTATGCCGACTCGGGGACGCTTCGTATGTCATGTGCACTGCCTTGTACATGATGGTGATGTACGATCGAGCCCGTGTAGGCCCCACCACGAAAACTTCGGATGAAATCTCTATCATATGTTTGTTCTGGCTTATTTTGCAAGCCAATCCTTTGTTTTGTTTTGAGTTGTGGTATTCGAGTTGCTTCAATGTCAAGTGTTGATTGCATACCTTCTCTAATGGTGTTCTCATACTCCGATGCGAATACCAATCCTTCATGATAATCGAGATTGTCATGTCAATCCTTTTTAACCGGTGAGTTTCTCTTCAAGTGGATCCGAACATTTCAACATCTGCAAGATCAAGTATCAGTTCTTCTCAATGGTGTTTGCTTCATTCGTTCCAAGTTGCCTTTGTTTTCCCACCCACCCACCCTTTTTTTTCTTCAAGGACTCGGATTTCTTAGTTCGTTATCCATTTTATGGATATGAAGTCTCCCCATTCCTTTCAATCAATGTCCTTATCCGGTGATTCTCATGAAGACCCTAACGGAGTTTCAAGTTCGTCACTCTTCACTCATTTTCTTCTCCGGTGGATTCTAGTCAAGCCTTGTCAATCATATCTTTTCCTTGTTTCAATACTTTCTCTTGCCGGTGCTCCTCTTAATCATCCATTTCTTGCTATTCAATTGTGCCAGAGTGATGAAGATATCTCAAAAGATTTGTGTCTCCATTATCAATCCGTCCAAGATATCTCGAGGTTGTTATCTCATTCAAGCCATTTAATTCAACCGGTGCTATCTCCTTTGCAAGTAATCGTTCAATGGTGTATCTTTTTAGTGGGCCGTAACCCACAGGTCTTTTTCCAGGATCTTACCTGACTCTTCTAATTTTACCGGAGCTATTCTCAAATCTTTTAAAGCTTGACGTGAATATGAATTATCATCAGTCAAATGTCTTCTCCAAGATCTGTCAAAATCTTTTCATCATTGGCTCAACCTCTTCATTTTGATTCTTCCAGAGTGTCTAAACAATTCATGGTTGTGTTTCTTTTCGTCATTGTCGGCGTTCTGGGAACGGGGGTCCCCAGACTTGCCTGCCTGCGGCCTGCGGCGTGGCTCAAAGGGGGGCCCAGCACGGCCCATCTTCATCAACACAAGACTCAAGACCCTCGCGAGGGCCCAAGCCTCGCAGGGCGGACGATGTGGAGCTTCCTTAGGCGCGACCTCGTCAGGCTGGCTCGCGAGGAGGCGGAGAAATCAAGGCGGGGTACCTCGCGAGGTGCCCGTGACGCAAGCCATGACGATCAAAGGCGCCAGGCAGGTGCCAGGCCGCGCAGCGTCCTCCTTTCCTCTTTGGTGCAAAGGGAGCAAGCGCAGCTGCAGAGTACCGAGGCATCAGGCAAAGGTTGCCATTTCGGTGACCAAGACCAGGAGGACTACGAGACGGAGGTCACCGTGGAGCCCAAGACAGCGTCATCACCAGAGCTTTGCGCAGGCGAAGACTACTTTTGTCAGGATAGCTGATACTTGCTGTCCCCCTTCAAATTAGCCCGCCATTGTTGGCTCCCTTCCCGCTCGATATTTGGGAAGAGGACCAGGGCCTCTATAAATAGGACCAGCCACCCACATAACAAGGGGGGCGGTGAGTGTGAGTAAGTAAGAGAGAGAGAGAAGGGTGACTGAACTCCTCCTAGTAGTTCGTCGCCCCAGCCAAGAGTAGACCCTCGCGAGGCTGTTCTTCCTTGTATTGTTCATCATCATCAGCCCCAAGAGGCAATCCACCCACCAAACACTACAGTAGGGTATTACACCACAACGGTGGCCCGAACCAGTATAAACCTTGTGTCTCTTGTGTAGTTCTTTCAGTAGTCTAGATCTTTGCGAGACGGTGAGGTAGAAGGTGTAATCTTCGCACGCACCCCAGAGTTTGAACCTTAAGGGTCTGCCGAAACCCGAAATCCGACATCTGGCGCGCCAGGTAGGGGTGCGCCGGAACTCGCCTTCCACCGCTCCGTTCTCCTCCGACCATCATGCTCATGTCTGACGCTCGTCGAGCCCGCGCGGAGCGCCGGGCCGCCCCCGAGCTCGTCCGCGCCGCAGGGGGCTCTCCCGCGCCGTCCCATCGCGCTACACCAACACCCCCAGTCGTCGCAGCCCTCCTGGGCGGCTCGCAGGCGCCGCCCACAAGTCACCACGTCAAGCCGTTCGTCCGCTGGGTCAGCGCCGCTTCCACGCGGCAGGGGGCTCCCCTGGATCGGGCGGCGCCCGAGACCGGCCTAACCTTCAGCTCTGAGGACCACCCCTCCAACTCAGCCTGCTCGGGCGCGCTCCCCATGTTGTGCACCCCCACCATCTGCCAGGTGGCCATCACCAGAACCCTCGTTGATGGCGGCGCGGGCCTCAGCGTACTCTCGGTCGAGGCCTTCAACCTCCTCCGCATACCCCTGGAACGGTTGCAACCCAGCCGGCCCTTCTCAGGCGTTGGGGGCAAGTCGTCCAGTTCCTTGGGGCAGATCCGGCTCCTAGTGACCTTCGGCACCTACGACAACTTCCGCACGGAGCTGGTTGACTTCGACATCGCCCCCATCGGCCTCCCCTACAACGCCATCCTCAGCTATCCAGCGCTGGCCCGATTCATGGCCGCGACGCACCCGGCGTACAACCTCATGAAGATGCCCGGGAGCAGCGGTGTCCTCACTGTGCACGGAGACACCGGGGACGCGCTGCGGGCACTCAAGCTCGCCTTCAAGACGGCGGCGTCGGCACAGCCCGCCGACTTGCAGACCCCCGGGCCCAAGGGGGCTGCACCCGCCAAGAAGAAGCAGTTGTTCACCCAAGACAAGGCAGAAACCAAGCAGATACCCGTCGATGAGGACGGGTCCACCGATGCCACTTTCACCATAGGCGCCCACCTCAAACCCGAGCAGGAGGAGGCCCTGGTCGGGTTCCTGCACGCAAACAAGAAGGTATTCGCTTGGGAGCCGGACCAGTTGGCAGGGTTCTCCAGGAGTGTAATCGAGCATCACCTCAACGTGTGCCCCAACGTGCGCCCTGTGAAGTAGAAGGCCAGGCGGCAGTCCACAGAAAAGCAGGCCTTCATCGTCCAAGAGACCCGCAAATTAGAAGCCGCTGGGGTCATCCGCGAGGTCCGATACCCAGATTGGTTGGCCAACCCTGTCGTTGTGCCAAAGAAGGGAGGGAAGGAGCGTATGTGTGTCGACTTCACCAACCTTAACAAAGCATGCCCGCAAGATCCATTCCCACTCCCCCGCATCGACCAGATCGTCGATTCCACTGCGGAATGCGACCTGTTATGCTTCCTGGATGCCTTCTCTGGGTATCACCAGATCAAGATGGCGGTAGAAGACATCGAGAAGACAACCTTCCTAACCCCGTGTGGGGTATACTGCTACACGTGCATGCCATTCGGGCTGCGTAAAGCAGGGGCGACCTTTCAGCGGCTGATGCACATCACCTTGGGCCTGCAGCTCGGGAAGAATGTCGAAGCTTATGTTGATGATATCGTGGTAAAGTCTCGGGAGGCCAAGACCTTGATACAGGACTTGGAGGAAACCTTCGCGAGCCTCAACGTAGTGAACCTACGGCTCAACCCAGAGAAGTGTGTGTTCGGAGTCCCCTCGGGCAAGCTCTTGGGTTTCCTCGTGTCCCGCCGAGGCATCGAGGCTAACCCAGAGAAGGTCAAGGCGGTGGAAGATATGAGCCCGCCAAATACCCTCAGAGAAATGCAGAAGCTCACGGGGCGCATGACCGCGCTAGGGCGCTTCATCTCCAAGTTGGGAGAGCGAGCCCTGCCCTTCTTCCAGCTAATGAAGAAGAAGGGGCCCTTCGAGTGGACTGAAGAGGCCGACAAGGCATTCCAGGATCTCAAGAGATACCTGACCAGCCCACCGGTCATGGTGGCACCGCGCCCTCAGGAGCCCCTGGTGCTTTAGCTCGCCGCCACTCCCTACTCTGCCAGCGCAGCCTTGGTGGCAGTCAGAGAGGAGCGCCAAATCAAAACCACGGCAGCAGCCCGGGACAAGGCAGAATAGGGACAAGGAAGGCCTGCAGAAACCGCCACCGCGGCTGAGGAGGATCAGCCGCCGCAGAGGGGCGCACCAGAGGCGGAAGAGGCCCCTCTTCCAGATGGCCAGTCTCAGGAGGTCTCATTGCCTCAAGAGGCGCCACGGTCTCCGGAAGGAGCCACCAACACTGATGCACTCCGCCTCATTGAGCACCCAGTGTACTTCGTCAGCACAGTGCTGCGGGATGCAAGAGCACGGTACCCCATGCCTCAAAAACTCCTCCTCGCGCTACTGGTGGCTTCGCGCAAGCTGCGGCACTATTTTCAGGGCCACCCCATCAAGGTCGTCTCGTCATACCCCCTGGAGAGAGTGCTCAGGAGCCCTAATTCAGCTGGAAGGGTCGCTGAGTGGAACATAGAATTGCAAGCGTTTCAGCTCGAATTCAGCATGACCAGGGTCATCAAGGGAGCAGCGTTGGCGGATTTTGTGGCAGAGTGGACGGAGGCGCCAGGCCTCAAGGCCGATGAGGATCGGTCCCTATCCCCGGGAAGCGAGGCGCCAGAAGGCTGGGTCATGTACTTCGATGGGGCGTTCTCCAGGCATGGCGCTGGAGCTGGGGCGGTGCTTATATCGCCCACACAGGACAAGCTCTATTATGTTGTGCAACTCTGTTTCCAGCAAGGCGAAAAGGTCTCCAACAACATAGCGGAGTATGAAGGTTTAGTAGCGGGCTTGAAGGCCGCGGCTGCCCTGGGAGTGAAACGCCTCACCATCAAGGGCGATTCGCAGCTCCTCGTCAATTTCTCCAACAAGGTGTACGAGCCGAAGGATGAGCACATGGAAGCCTACCTTGCGGAAGTCCGCAAGATGGAGAAGCAATTCTGGGGGTTGGAGTTGTAGCATGTGCCCCGTGGCACCAATTAGGAGGCTGACGACATTGCCAAACGTGCGTCCAGACGGTTACCCTAGGAGCCTGGCGTTTTCGAGGAGCGACTCTTCAAGCCCTTAGCTCTGCCGTCATTATCAAACATGGCTCAGCCCTGGGAGGAGCTCCCCCAGCCACTTGCCTCAGGAGCTCCGACCTGTGGTCCGGCCTCAGGAGCGCGCCTGCTCCTGACGATGGAACCTCAGGAGGGATGTTGGATCACGGAGCTCCGGAGCTACTTAGCGCAAGGGACCTTGCCGGAGAAGGAGGAGGAAGCGGAGCGAGTGGCACGCCAGGCCACGACATACTGCATCAAAGATGGAGAGATCTACCGGAAGCGACCAAACGATGTATCCCTGCACTGCATCTCCAGGGAGCAAGGGAAGGAACTACTGGAAGATATACACGGCGGAGACTGCGGACATCATTCATCATCGCGGACCCTCGTCGGCAAGGCGTTCCGTAGTGGGTTTTATTGGCCCACCGCGCTCAATGACACCGTGGAACTAGTGAAAGCTTGTGAAGCCTGCCAGTTCCACGCCAAGCAGATCCATCAGCCAGCAGGAGGCTTGCAGACTATCCCCCTTTCGTGGCCATTCGCAGTCTGGGGGCTGGACATCTTGGGCCCGTTTCCTCGGGCGCCAGGGGGCCACCTCTACCTCTATGTTGCCGTGGACAAATTCACCAAGTGGACTGAAGTAGAGGCTGTCCGCACCATTCCCGCAGGTTCCGCGATCAAGTTCATCAAGGGCATCGTGAGCCGGTTCGGGGTGCCGAATCGCATCATCACAGACAACGGTTCGTAGTTCACCAGTAACCTCTTCAAAACATACTGTGCTAACCTTGGAACGCAGATATGCTACGCCTCAGTGGCGCATCCCCGAAGCAACGGCCAGGCCGAGCAAGCCAACGCGGAGGTCCTGAGGGGCCTCAAGACCAGGACGTTCAAGAAGAAGCTGGAGGCCTGTGGTAGAGGATGGTACGACGAGCTTCAGTCCGTGCTGTGGTCCATCCACACCACCGCGACCAAACCGACTGGAGAGACCCCGTTCTTCCTGGTCTACAGAGCGGAAGCGGTCCTCCCTCATGAGGTCAGACGTCGCTCCGCGCGGGTCCTGGCATTCGACGAGGCGCAGCAGGACGCCATGCGGGGGATGGACCTCATGCTGGGGGAGGAACATCGCCGAGAAGCCGCGCTGCGAGCGACGAGGTACCAACAAGCGCTGCGGCGATATCACTGCCGCAACATCCGTCCTAGGACTCTTGAGGTAGGAGACCTCGTGCTCAGGCAGGTTCTCTCCAGGGAGGGACTGCACAAGCTCTCTCCCATGTGGGAGGGCCCGTTCAAGGTTGTTCATATTTCCAGGCCCAGCTCCGCGCGCTTGGAGACTCAGGAGGGAGTGCCGGTCCAGAATGCATGGAACATCCAGCACCTCCGGAGGTTCTACCCCTGAAAAGGCCCAGAGCCTGTGAAGCAAGGCGAGTGCCTATGAAGCTATCGCATTTTGGAAAAGGCCCAGAGCCTGTGAAGCAAGGCGAGTGCCTATGAAGCTATCGCATTTTGGAAAAGGCCCAGAGCCTGTGAAGCAAGGCGAGTGCCTGTGAAGCTATCGCATTTTGGAAAAGGCCCAGAGCCTGTGAAGCAAGGCGAGTGCCTGTGAAGCTATCGCATTTTGGAAAAGGCCCAAAGCCTGTGAAGCAAGGCGAGCGCCTGTGAAGCTATCGCATTTTGGAAAAGGCCCAGAGCCTGTCAAGCAAGGCGAGTGCCTGTGAAGCTATCGCGTTTTGGAAAAGGCCCGGAGCCTGTGAAGAAGGCCAACGCCTGTGAAGCTCGCCGCCCGTGACACTCTCACGTAATAATGAGTGGGGCTGTACACGCCCTGGAGTCTCAGGAGCGCCGGCCTCAGGCCCTGGGGCTCCCTCCCACGCCCAGTGGCAGCACTTAGCTCCGCGCTGGTGAGAAGACGTCGAAGACTAGATTAGGTGTCGGACGCGCCTTTTTCATTTGCTTTCCGCAGTTGGCTTGTTTGTTCGCATTTGAAGTTTAATTGAAGTTGTCGCCGTCGTTGGTTTGTGGTTCATCGATTTTTGCTCCCCCGCTTTGATTTCTCTTGCGCAAGGCCTCGCGAGAGGGCGGCAGCTGAACGCCCTCGCGAGCGTTCCTATCCTAGTCATTCAAAGGGTTCGCGACCTGGGCCCCTTACAGGAGCACCCCTCCAGTCCATGCCCCACGGGCACAGCGACACAAACAAAGGGCCTGGGTCGGTCGCCCCCCCCCCCCACCGCCGGGGTCAGGAACTATCCACGCGCAGACACACAGCTGAAAGGCACGAAAACGGAATCAAGGTAATGGTTAATAGCAATAACCCCGAACACGCCCCCGCGGGGCTCCATGCAGTTGTTTTCTTTTATGAAGGAAACAAAAGGAGAGAAATGACAAGCCCAGCGTGGCTCGCCTCGCACCGGCCTGCGGAGGAGACTCAGGCTGTCTCTGAGGATCAAGCAGACTCCCTCTCGCGCTTCACCGGGGCGCGACGGCGGGCGGACGTACTGCCGCCTCCCAAGCAAGCGCGACGGCGCGGGGGCTGACTGCGGCCACCGCTGGAAGAGTCGCTTGAAGAAGAGTCGATGAAGCTTGGGGAGCCTTGAGCGCCGCCAACCATGCGGGCGCTGTCTCCTCCGTCGTCGTCGAGGCTGGGTCCCCGGGCGCGATCGTCGTCCTCAGGGCAACACCCTGCGCGGCGACCATCTTCCCCAAACACCCTCACATAGAGGGTGGCATCATCGTCAAACTTAAAGTGCAGGGTGCACCGGTGCTCCAGGACGCGAGCACGGGCAAACGCCTGCCAACCACGGGTCAGGGCCAAGCTCCCAGTGGCAGAGACCTCCGGTGCAGCCCATGAGGCCCGGCTGCAGCAGCCATCCGCCTGTAGCCAGAGGCCGCCCGGGGCACCGGCCGGGAGCTCACCAAGGAGGAAGCGAGGGAGTTGGAGCCAGGCGATAGTAGGCTCCGCCGACCATACGACGAACTCCGGCAGCACCTCCGAAACGCGAAAGTGTGGCCTAGGGGCGCGCGCAACCAAGGCGCGTCCTCCGTCCATAGCAGCTCGTGTTGGGGAACGTAGTAATTTCAAAAAAATTCCTACGCACACGCAAGATCATGGTGATGCATAGCAACGAGAGGCGAGAGTGTTGTCTACGTACCCTCGTAGACCGAAGCGGAAGCGTTGACGCAACGTAGAGGAAGTAGTCGTACATCTTCCCGATCCAACCGATCCAAGCACCGTTACTCCGGCACCTCCGAGTTCTTGACACACGTACAGCTCGATGACGCACCCCGGGCACCGATCCAGCAAAGCTTCGGGGAGGAGTTTCGTCAGCACGACGGCGTGGTGACGATCTTGATGTTCAACTGTCGCAGGGCTTTGCCTAAGCACCACTACAATATGATCGAGGTGTAATATCGTGGAGGGGGCACCGCACACGGCTAAGGAATGATCACGAAGATCAACTTGTGTGTTCTAGGGTGCCCCCCTGCCCCCGTATATAAAGGAGCAAGGGGGAGGCCGGCCGGCCCTTGGTGCGCCAATGAGAGGGGGAGGAGTCCTTCTCCTAGTGGGAGTAGGACTCCCCTTTCCTAGTCCAACTAGGAATAGGAAGGGGGAAGGAAAGAGAGGGAGAGGGAGAGGGAAAGGGGGGCCGCGCCCCCCCCCCCTCCTAGTCCTATTCGGACTCCCCATGAGGGGAGCGCGCCACCTCCTGCGCTGCTGCCCTCTCTCTCCCCTCAGGCCCAATAAGGCCCATTACTTCCCCGGGGGGTTCCGGTAACCCCTCCGGCACTCCGGTTTTATCCGAAATCACCCAGAAAATTCCGGTGTCCGAATATAGTCGTCCAATATATCGATATTTATGTCTCGACCATTTCGAGACTCCTCGTCATGTCCGTGATCACATCCGGGACTCCGAACATCCTTCGGTACATCAAAATACACAAACTCATAATGAAACTGTCATCGTAACTTTAAGCCTGCGGACCCTACGGTTCGAGAACAATGTAGACATGACCGAGATATGTCTCCGGTCAATAACCAATAGCGGGACCTGGATGCCCATATTGGCTCCTACATATTCTACGAAGATCTTTATCGGTCAGACCGCATAACAACATACGTTGTTCCCTTTGTCATCGGTATGTTACTTGCCCGAGATTCGATCGTCGGTATCCAATACCTAGTTCAATCTCGTTATCGGCAAGTCTCTTTACTCGTTCCATAATACATCATCTCACAACTAACACATTAGTTGTAATGCTTGCAAGGCTTATGTGATGTGCATTACCGAGAGGGCCCAGAGATACCTCTCCGACATTCGGAGTGACAAATCCTAATCTCGAAATACGCCAACCCAACAAGTACCTTTGGAGACACCTATAGAGCACCTTTATGATCACCCAGTTACGTTGTGACATTTGGTAGCACACAAAGTGTTCCTCCGGTAAACGGGAGTTGCATAATCTCATAGTCACAGGAACATGTATAAGTCATGAAGAAAGCAATAGCAACATACTAAACGATCGGGTGCTAAGCTAATGGAATGGTTCATGTCAATCTGATCATTCAACTAATGATGTGACCTTGTTAATCAAATAACAACTCTTTGTTCATGGTTAAGAAACATAACCATCTTTGATTAACGAGCTAGTCAAGTAGAGGCATACTAGTGACACTTTGTTTGTCTATGTATTCACACATGTATTATGTTTCCGGTTAATACAATTCTAGCATGAATAATAAACATTTATCATGATATAAGGAAATAAATAATAACTTTATTATTGCCTCTAGGGCATATTTCCTTCAGTCTCCCACTTGCACTAGAGTCAATAATCTAGATTACACAGTGATGATTCTAACACCCATGGAGCCTTGGTGCTGATCATGTTTTGCTCGTGGAAGAGGCTTAGTCAACGGGTCTGCTACATTCAGATCTGTATGTATCTTGCAAATCTCTATGTCTCCCACCTGGACTAGATCCCGGATGGAATTGAAGCGTCTCTTGATGTGCTTGGTTCTTTTGTGAAATCTAGATTCCTTTGCCAAGGCAATTGTACCAGTATTGTCACAAAAGATTTTCATTGGACCCGATGCACTAGGTATGACACCTAGATCGGATATGAACTCCTTCATCTAGACTCCTTCGTTTGCTGCTTCCGAAGCAGCTATGTACTCCACTTCACATGTAGATCCCGCCACGACGCTTTGTTTAGAACTGCACCAACTGACAGCTCCACCATTTAATGTGAACACGTATCCGGTTTGCGATTTAGAATCATCCGGATCAGTGTCAAAGCTTGCATCAATGTAACCGTTTACAATGAGCTCTTTGTCACCTCCATATACAAGAAACATATCCTTAGTCCTTTTCAGGTACTTCAGGATGTTCTTGACCGCTGTCCAGTGATCCACTCCTGGATTACTTTGGTACCTCCCTACTAAACTGATAGCAAGGCACACATCAGATCTGGTACACAGCATTGCATACATGATAGAGCCTATGGCTGAAGCATAGGGAACATCTTTCATTTTCTCTCTATCTTCTGCAGTGGTCGGGCATTTAGTCTGACTCAACTTCACACCTTGTAACACAGGCAAGAACCCTTTCTTTGCTTGATCCATTTTGAACTTCTTCAAAATCTTGTCAAGGTATGTGCTTTGTGAAAGTCCAATTAAGCGTCTTGATCCATCTCTATAGATTTTTATGCCTAATATGTAAGTAGCTTCACTGAGGTCTTTCATTGAAAAACTCTTATTCAAGTATCCCTTTATGCTATCCAGAAATTCTATATCATTTCCAATCAGTAATATGTCATCCACATATAATATCAGAAATGCTACAGAGCTCCCACTCACTTTCTTGTAAATACAGGCTTCTCCGAAAGTCTGTATAAACCCAAATGCTTTGATCACACTATCAAAGCGTTTATTCCAACTCCGAGAGGCTTGCACCAGTCCATAAATGGATCACTGGAGCTTCCACACTTTGTTAGCTCCCTTTGGATCGACAAAACCTTCCGGTTGCATCATATACAACTCTTCTTCCAGAAATCCATTCAGGAATGCAGTTTTGACATCCATCTGCCAAATTTCATAATCATAAAATGTGGCAATTGCTAACATGATTCGGACAGACTTAAGCATCGCTACGGGTGAGAAGGTCTCATCGTAGTCAACCCCTTGAACTTGTCGAAAACCTTTTGTGACAAGTCGAGCTTTTTAGACAATAATATTACCGTCAGCGTCAGTCTTCTTCTTGAAGATCCATTTATTCTCAATTGCTTGCCGATCATCGGGCAAGTCAACCAAAGTCCATATTTTGTTCTCATACATGGATCCCATCTCAGATTTCATGGCTTCAAGCCATTTTGCGGAATCTGGGCTCACCATCGCTTCTTCATAGTTCGTAGGTTCATCATGATCTAGCAGCATGATTTCCAGAACGGGATTTCCGTACCACTCTGGCGCGGTTCTCACTCTGGTTGATCTACGAGGTTCAGTAGTATCTTGTCCTAAAGTTTCATGATCATTATCATTAGCTTCCTCACTAATTGGTGTAGGTGTCGCAGAAACAGTTTTCTGTGATGTACTACTTTCCAATAAGGGAGCAGGTACAGTTACCTCATCAAGTTCTACTTTCCTCCCACTCACATCTTTCAAGAGAAACTCCTTCTCCAGAAAGTTTCCGAATTTAGCAACAAAAGTCTTGCCTTCGGATCTGTGATAGAAGGTGTATCCAATAGTTTCCTTTGGATATCCTATGAAGACACATTTCTCTGATTTGGGTTCGAGCTTATCAGGTTGAAGCTTTTTCACATAAGCATCGCAGCCCCAAACTTTCAGAAACGACAACTTTGGTTTCTTGCCAAACCATAGTTCATAAGGCGTTGTCTCAATGGATTTTGATGGTGCCCTATTCAACGTGAATGCGGCCGTCTCTAAAGCATAACCCCAAAACGATAGCGGTAAATCAGTAAGAGACATCATAGATCGCACCATATCTAGTAAAGTACGATTACGACGTTTGGACACACCATTACGCTGTGGTGTTCCAGGTGGCGTGAGTTGCGAAACTATTCCGCATTGCTTCAAATGAACACCAAACTCGTAACTCAAATATTCTCCTCCACGATCAGATCGTAGAAACTTTATTTTCTTGTTACGATGATTTTCAACTTCACTCTGAAATTCTTTGAACTTTTCAAATGTTTCAGACTTATGTTTCATTAAGTAGATATATCCATATCTGCTTAAGTCATCTGTGAAGGTGAGAAAATAACGATATCCGCCACGAGCCTCAATATTCATCGGACCACATACATCTGTATGTATGATTTCCAACAAATCTGTTGCTCTCTCCATAGTACCGGAGAACGGTGTTTTAGTCATCTTGCCCATGAGGCACGGTTCGCAAGTACCAAGTGATTCATAATCAAAAAGTCCATCAGTATGGAGTTTCTTCATGCGTTTTACACCGATATGACCTAAACGGCAGTGCCACAAATAAGTTGCACCATCATTATCAACTCTGCATCTTTTGGCTTCAACATTATGAATATGTGTATCACTACTATCGAGATTCAATAAGAATAGACCACTCTTCAAGGGTGCATGACCATAAAAGATATTACTCATATAAATAGAATAACCATTATTCTCTGATTTAAATGAATAACCGTCTCGCATTAAACAAGATCCAGATATAATGTTCATGCTCAACGCTGACACCAAATAACAATTATTTAGGTCTAATACTAATCCCGAAGGTAGATGTAGAGGTAGCGTGCCGACCGCGATCACATCGACTTTGGAACCGTTTCCCACGCGCATCGTCACCTCGTCCTTAGCCAATCTTCGCTTAATCTGTAGTCCCTGTTTCGAGTTGCAAATATTAGCAACAGAACCAGTATCAAATACCCAGGTGCTACTGCGAGCATTAGTAAGGTACACATCAATAACATGTATATAGCATATACCTTTGTTCACCTTGCCATCCTTCTTATCCGCCAAATACTTGGGGCAGTTCCGCTTCCAGTGACCAGTCTGCTTGCAGTAGAAGCACTCAGTTTCAGGCTTAGGTCCAGACTTGGGTTTCTTCTCTTGAGCAGCAACTTGCTTGCCATTCTTCTTGAAGTTCCCCTTCTTCTTCTCTTTGCCCTTTTTCTTGAAACTAGTGGTCTTGTTGACCATCAACACTTGATGCTCCTTTTTGATTTCTACCTCCGCAGCTTTCAGCATTGCGAAGAGCTCGGGAATAGTTTTATTCATCCCTTGCATATCATAGTTCATCACGAAGCTCTTGTAGCTTGGTGGCAGTGATTGGAGAATTCTGTCAATGACGCAATCATCTGGAAGATTAACTCCCATCTGAATCAAGCAATTATTATACCCAGACATTTTGAGTATATGCTCACTGACAGAACTATTCTCCTCCATCTTGCAGCTATAGAACTTATTGGAGACTTCATATCTCTCAATCCGGGCATTTGCTTGAAATATTAACTTCAACTCCTGGAACATCTCATAAGCTCCATGACGTTCAAAACGTCATTGAAGTCTCGATTCTAAGCCGTAAAGCATGGCACACTGAACTATCGAGTAGTCATCAACTTTGCTCTGCTAGACGTTCATAACATCTGGTGTTGCTCCAGCAGCAGGCCTGGCACCCAGCGGTGCTTCCAGGACGTAATTCTTCTGTGCAGCAATGAGGATAATCCTCAAGTTACGGACCCAGTCCGTGTAATTGCTACCATCATCTTTCAACTTTGCTTTCTCAAGGAACACATTAAAATTCAACGGAACAACAACACGGGCCATCTATCTGCAATCAAACATACATAAGCAAGATACTATCAGGTACTAAGTTCATGATAAATTTAAGTTCAATTAATCAAATTACTTTAAAGAACTCCCACTTAGATAGACATCCCTCTAATCCTCTAAGTGATCACGTGATCCAAATCAACTAAACCATGTCCGATCATCACGTGAGATGGAGTAGTTTCATTGGTGAACATCGCTATGTTGATCATATCTACTATATGATTCACGCTCGACCTTTCGGTCTCCGTGTTCCGAGGCCATATATGCATATGCTTGGCTCATCAAGTATAACCTGAGTATTCCGCGTGTGCAACTGTTTTGCACCCGTTGTATTTGAACGTAGAGCCTATCACACCCGATCATCACATGGTGTCTCAGCACGAAGAACTTTCGCAACGGTGTATACTCAGGGAGAACACTTCTTGATAATTTTAGTGAGAGATCATCTTATAATGCTACCGTCAATCAAAGCAAGATAAGATGCATAAAAGATAAACATCACATGCAATCAATATAAGTGATATGATATGGCCATCATCATCTTGTGCCTGTGATCTCCATCTCCGAAGCACCATCATGATCACCATCGTCACCGGCGTGACACCTTGATCTCCATCATAGCATCGTTGTCGTCTCACCAATCTTATGCTTCCACGACTATCGCTACCGCTTAGTGATAAAGTAAAGCATTACAGCGCGATTGCATTGCATACAATAAAGCGACAACCATATGGCTCCTGCCAGTTGCCGATAACTCGGTTACAAAACATGATCATCTCATACAATAAAATTTAGCATCATGTCTTGACCATATCACATCACAACATGCCCTGCAAAAACAAGTTAGACGTCCTCTACTTGTTTGTTGCAAGTTTTACGTGGCTGCTACGGGCTTAAGCAAGAACCAATCTTACCTACGCATCAAAACCACAACGATAGTTTGTCAAGTTGGTGCTGTTTTAACCTTCGCAAGGACCGGACGTAGCCACACTCAGTTCAACTAAAGTTGGAGAAACTGTCACCCGCAAGCCACCTATGTGCAAAGCACGTCGGGAGAACTGGTCTCGCGTAAGCGTACGCGTAATGTTGGTCCGGGCCGCTTCGTCCAACAATACCACCGAACCAAAGTATGACATGTTGGTAAGCAGTATGACTTATATCGCCCACAACTCACTTGTGTTCTACTCGTGGATATAACATCAACACATAAAACCTAGGCTCGGATGCCACTGTTGGGGAACGTAGTAATTTCAAAAAAATTCCTACGCACACGCAAGATCATGGTGATGCATAGCAACGAGAGGGGAGAGTGTTGTCTACGTACCCTCATAGACCAAAGCGGAAGCATTGACACAACATAGAGGAAGTAGTCGTACGTATTCCCGGTCCAACCGATCCAAGCACCGTTACTCCGGCACCTCCGAGTTCTTGACACACGTACAGCTCGATGACGCACCCCGGGCTCCGATCCAGCAAAGCTTCGGGGAGGAGTTTCGTCAGCACGACGGCGTGGTGACGGTCTTGATGTTCAACTATCGCAGGGCTTCGCCTAAGCACCACTACAATATGATCGAGGTGTAATATCGTGGAGGGGGGCACCGCACACGGCTAAGGAACGATCACGAAGATCAACTTGTGTGTTCTAGGGTGCCCCCCTGCCCCCGTATATAAAGGAGAAAGGGGAGGCCGGACGGCCCTTGGTGCGCCAAGGAGAGGGGGGGAGTCCTTCTCCTAGTGGGATTAGGACTCCCCTTTCCTAGTCCAACTAGGAATAGGGAGGGGGAAGGAAAGAGAGGGAGAGGGAGAGGGAAAGGGGGGCCGCGCCCCCCTCCTAGTCCTATTGGGACTCCCCATGAGGGGGGGCGTGCCACCTCCTGGGCTGCTTCCCTCTCTCTCCCCTCAGGCCCAATAAGGCCCATTACTTCCCCGGGGGGTTCGGTAACCCCTCCGGCACTCCGGTTTTATCCGAAATCACCCGGAACAATTCCGGTGTCCGAATATAGTTGTCCAATATATCAATCTTTATGTCTCGACCATTTTGAGACTCCTCGTCATCTCCGTGATCACATCTGGGACTCCGAACATCCTTCGGTACATCAAAATACACAAACTCATAATGAAACTTTCATCGTAACTTTAAGCGTGCGGACCCTACGGTTCGAGAACAATGTAGACATGATCGAGATACGTCTCCGGTCAATAACCAATAGCGGGACCTGGATGCCCATATTGGCTCCTACATATTCTACGAAGATCTTTATCGGTCAGACCGCATAACAACATACGTTGTTCCCTTTGTCATCGGTATGTTACTTGCCCGAGATTCGATCGTCGGTATCCAATACCTAGTTCAATCTCGTTATCGGCAAGTCTCTTTACTCGTTCGGTAATACATCATCTCACAACTAACACATTAGTTCTAATGCTTGCAAGGCTTATGTGATGTGCATTACCGAGAGGGCCCAGAGATACCTCTCCGACATTCGGAGTGACAAATTCTAATCTCGAAATACGCCAACCCAACAAGTACCTTTGGAGACACCTGTAGAGCACCTTTATGATCACCCAGTTATGTTGTGATGTTTGGTAGCACACAAAGTGTTCCTCCGGTAAACGGGAGTTGCATAATCTCATAGTCACAGGAACATGTATAAGTCATGAAGAAAGCAATAGCAACATACTAAACGGTCGGGTGCTAAGCTAATGGAATGGGTCATGTCAATCAGATCATTCAACTAATGATGTGACCTCGTTAATCAAATAACAACTCTTTGTTCATGGTTAGGAAACATAACCATCTTTGATTAACGAGCTAGTCAAGTAGAGGCATACTAGTGACACTTTGTTTGTCTATGTATTCACACATGTATTATGTTTCCGGTTAATACAATTCTAGCATGAATAATAAACATTTATCATGATATAAGGAAATAAATAATAACTTTATTATTGCCTCTAGGGCATATTTCCTTCAGCTCGCCCGTCACCGCGCTGGGAACCATCTCCGCGACCGCGGGAAGCTGCCGTGGCGACCACGTGATGCTTCCGGGGGCGCCCTCGGCCGCGCTTGGGCGCGGGAGAGGTAGGCTCGACCTGGCAGGCCTTTCCCTTCTCTGTTGCAGAGAAACGGCGAATCGGAGCCATCGCGGCAAGATGGAGCAAGGACTAGGAAGAAGGAGGAGCAAGGAGGGATGGACTGGAAGGGCACGCGCAGTTCCGTACTTATAGCCGGCGAAGGCCAACCGCCGGCCTCCACGATCGCAGGTAATCATGACACAATTTGCATGCAGGGACTTGTCCAACTCGCGTGATCACCGAGGCGTCGTGGGGAAGCGGAGACACCCACGTCCCATCAACCGCCACGCAGTGCCCAAGGCCGCAGGCTGTTAGGGCCCGCGGCGCTTCGCCCTTGCCCTTTCGCCTCTCGGCACGGCCAAGTCCGGGCGCGCCTTGGGCCCGGGGGCTACTGTCGGCGTTCTGGGAACGGGGGTCCCCAGACTTGCCTGCTTGCGGCCTGCGGCATGGCTCAAAGGGGGCCCAGCACGGCCCATTCATCAACACAAGACTCAAGACCCTCGCGAGGGGCTAAGCCTCGCAGGGCGGACGACGTGGAGCTTCCTCAGGCGCGGCCTCGTCAGGCTGGCTCGTGAGGAGGCGAAGAAATCAAGGTGGGGTACCTCGCGAGGTGCCCATGACGCAAGCCATGACGATCAAAGGCGCCAGGCGGGTGCCAGCCCACGCAGCGTCCTCCTTTCCTCTTTATTGCAAAGGGAGCAAGCATAGCCGTGGAGTACCGAGGCATTAGGCAAAGGTTGCCATTTCGGTGCAACGAGACCAAGACCAGGAGGACTACGAGATGGAGGTCACCGTGGAGCCCAAGACGGCGTCATCACCAGAGCTTTGCGCAGGCGAAGACTACTTTTGTCAGGATAGCTGATACTTGATGTCCCCTTCAAATTAGCCCGCCATTGTTGGCTCCCTTCCCGCTCGATATTTGGGAAGAGGACCAGGGCCTCTATAAATAGGACCAGCCACCCACATAACAAGGGGTGGGGGCGGTGAGTGTGAGTAAGTAAGAGAGAGAGAAGGGTGACTGAACTCCTCCTAGCAGTTCGTCGCCCCAGCCAAGAGCAGACCCTCGCGAGGCTGTTCTTCCTTGTATTGTTCATCATCATCAGCCCCAAGAGGCAATCCACCCACCAAACACTGGAGTAGGGTATTACACCACAACGGTGGCCCGAACCAGTATAAACCTTGTGTCTCTTGTGCAGTTCTTTCAGTAGTCTAGATCTTTGCGAGACAGTGAGGTAGAAGGCGTAATCTTCGCGCGCACCCCAGAGTTCGAACCTTAAGGGTCTGCCGGAACCCGAAATCCGACAGTCATTCTCGGATTTTGAAGACCGAAGAAGATTTTCTCTTTAATATTGCTCCATTCTCTTCAAGATTCGTGATTCTAGCTTGTTGCCATCCTCTCATAATTCTCTTCGGTTGTGAAAATTCTTTTCATCTATCCGGAGCAATTCAAGAGTCTTCTCAGTTTGTTTCTCCGGAGCCCATCATCTCAGAATTATTCGTGTCAGCTTTCAGCTATCATTCACCAAATCTTACCGGTGCATCATTCAAGTATTCTCTTATCAGCTCGTGATCTCTTTGTTTCACTTGTATCTAAATCCTCTCAAGCATCTTCATTCGTTCTCTAATTCTTACCCGGTGATTCATCCCTTTACTTCGTTCTTTTTCAATTCTTACGGTGGGTCGTTCAAGATTGCCCTTCCTTCGTTATCATATCAACTCATTCGTTATTCCAATCCTACTGATGGTTCATTGAAGACCTTTCTCAAGTTGGCGCTATGTCTATCTAAATCCTTTCTACGAGTATAAGTAGTATGCAAAAATCTGTTGCTTGTCATCAATTTAAATTGGTGAATGATAAGCGTAACATAATTCTTATTCTTGATTCACCCAAGTGATTAATTCCTTATTCCGGAGGTTCATCTAAATTCTTGATTTCTGTTGTTCATCTTTTCTTTACCCGGAGTTCCAAGCTCTAATTATCACGGAGATCCATCTAAAGCATTACAAGGTTTCACCTTGTGTTTTCAACTTCTATTTCCTTTCGTTTGATCATTATTTTGTTAACGGAGTTCTTCATGAAGGTTCTACATGATGGTTCATCAAGGATTTAATTCCTTCTTGAAGTGGCCATTGAGATTCTTTTCAAAGGAGCTCAAGTATTCTCCATCTTGCAATCCGGAGTGCAATTCTTTCTTCCGTATCATTGGAGGTGGTGTTATGTCGTTCTTGATAATTTCCCTTCGTGCTTCATGATTCACAAGTTATCAAGAATGAGATATTTTAAATCCATCAATCTCGTCATTGGAGTTATCTTGGGTTATATTTCACCTAAAACTTTCCCTAAGGATTGTTGCTAATTATGATGCTTATAAATGACCCAAGTTCTTCATTCATCCTTCCGGTGAAATAAGTTTCTCGCCTCCTTGTTCATATCAACCCAATCTTTTGTTTTCCATTAGTGGCAGAATTTCACCTCATAATTTTGAGATGTTTTTCATAAGCCCACAACAAGCTTACTCTCTTCATTGTTGGTTTTCCAACAACTCCATTATAACCTTCTTGGAAGGGTGCTTTCCAAGATCATTTGTGGCAGAAGTTGTCATTTTCTTCTCCATTTTGTTATTCCAATGATATATCTTTTATTCTTCCTTCCGGAGGCATTGTGTTGTTACTCCCTTCTTCCCATCAACTCATTTTTTTCCAAGACCATATTCTTTTCTAGCTTATCCATTTAACCGGAGTGTTGTCGTAATTGGTATTATCATTCCTTGTACATCTCGTGTCAACCGAGGTGCTTGCATCTACTTCTTATCCATTGTAACATTTTTTTTCTTATGTCTTTCAACCTACAAGGTTCTCGTAATGTTCCTTGTTCCTCTTTTCTACCGGTTTGTTTTCAATTTATTCATCTTCGTTGTATTCTTTCTTTCTATTTGTTCAACTTTTCAAGGTTCTTTGGTTTCACTCATTGGTCAAAGAAGCAACTTAGTTTTACCTCTTCTCTTTCTCTTCCGTTTTTTCCCGGTGCCATCCTAGATCTCGGGACGAGATCCTCTCATAGTGGTGGAGTGTTGTGATGCCCCGATACTGATATGCCAGGTGTCTTCCATTATTCGTTGTTGTTGTCTTGTCATTCACTTGCGTGTTGCATCTTGTCATGTCATCATGTGCATTTCATCATCACGTTTTCAAAACTTGCATCTGTCCCGGTCTCCTCGTTCTTTCTGTTGTTCGTTCTGAGCCCGACCACACTTGCACGCGCCCGTGGCATGTCTGAAATAGTATTTTATAAGTGGCCGGAAAATGTTCTCGGATTGGGTTGAAAGTTGGCGTGTGGTCTTATTATAGTGTAGATAGACCGCCTGTCAAGTTTCATCGCATTCGAAGCTCGTTTGATAGCCAAACCGTTAAAATATAGAGACAATATAGTCGGTCAAATCGTTGGATGTTTTCGATATCCGGGACTACCACCGAGCCTCTTCTTCTCTTCTCTGCTCTCAGACCACCTAGTTTCCCCTCCGCTTCGGACCGCACGATCGCGATCCGAGGGTCCAAAACGGAGCAAGCCCCTCTCCAAACCCTAATCCTAGCCCACCTACTATAAATAGACCCCTTCCCTTTCCAAATCGGGTCTAAACCTAGCCTAGCCCCTCCCCAAACCTCCAGCCACCACATCAACCTTGAAGCCCGCGCCGCTAACCAGATCCAACCACCCCCTCCTCATTTTCCGGTGCCCTCCACCTCACACCCGCCACTTGGCGCGCCCAGATTGGCTCAGCCACCGCCCGCAGCCTCCCATGGCCACTCGCAGGCGGCCACGTGGCTTCTCCTCGCTTTTCCCCTGTTTCCCCGCGCCGCCGTGGCCCGCTCAGGCTCGCGCAAGGCCCGCCCAAGCCCATCCAGGGCCCGAGCGCCACTCCGGCCGATCTGCATCGCCGTGCTGCTTTTCCTCGCTCGATCCCGATGAGAACAGGAGCGCCGCCACCGGCCTCTCGTCGCCGCTGCCTTCCCCTCGTGCCCGTGTGCCTTTTCCACGAGACCGAAGCCCTCGTACCCAGGCGTCTCCGTCGACCCTGCTTTCGACCGGCGACCTCGTCCGCCGGAGCTCGCCTTCGCTGGCCAGTAGCAGCAGCAACCAGCGCACCCCTTCCTCCTCCTCGTCGCCCTTCACCTTGAGCTGCCGGAGTCACAAGAGGCCGCCAAATCCCGCCGTGGTCGCCAGGGCCTTCCCCGACCTCGATCCGTCAAGTCCGCCGGCGGGAGCGGCCTTCACCGCTCAGATCCATCGATGCCTCGCCTCTGCTTCGTTTCAGTCGAGGACGAGCGATCCCTCGTCGTCGCGTTGACCGCAGAAGACCCGCACCTGGGCCATGTCTCGCGTCAGGTCCACCAATCGGCCCAGCTGCCGGGCCCAGCGGCGCCCGGCCTGCCTGGGCCTCTCCACCAACCGACTGGACCTCAGCCCACTGGGTGAGGCCACCCCAGCGCCCCCCTTTTTTTCTTTCCCTGTTGGGCTTCCTGCTCAGATGCGGTCCGTATCATTTTTTTTCCTTGGTCAGATTTAGCTAATTTATCCAGAGACTGTCAGTTTTGCAGAAACACCCTTGCACTTCATGCATATCCTAACTAATTAACCGTGCATCGAATTAAAACAAACTTTATATGTAAAATGTCTAGAATTTTGTCTAGTTTAATAATATCCAACTTTCATCCATGTTTAAAATGTTTAAACCGCTGTTTGTTTAAATTTGCTTAAATAACTTGTTAAAATGCTTTAATTCATAACTGAATAACCGTAACTCGGAATTTAATAAACTTTATATGTAAATGGGGTGGAAAAATTCCTAGTTTAACATGGTGACCTTACTTTGCATGTTTAATAACTCTAAAATTATGTTTAGGGCAGAACAGTACCAAACCTAAAATATGCATATGGGGATTTACCGGAATTGTTGTTCGTTGCTTCCGGCCTCATTTAAACTTGACTACATAGGTAGTTTTACTTTGCTTCACCCTCTTGCAATGTTTAACAACATTTAATATTGTTGGGTACATAAACAAGATCGAACTAAATAAGTCACGTGGTGTTTCGTCAATATGGAACGGAGTTGCATATTGAGCTCCACTTAATTTGTAAGGTTGTTTGTGCAGTTTTCCATGCCATGCCTCATTAAACCGGACATGCATCATACTTGTTTGCGCATCGTGCCATGTTTATGTGATGATTGTTTACCATGATTGTTTGCTTCTTTCCGATGTTGCTTCTTTGGGTTGGTTCCAATAACGTCATGTTGTGAGGATTCGTTTGACTACGTCCGTTTGTCTTCTTCATGGACTCGTTCTTCTTCCTTGCGGGATCTCAGGCAAGATGACCATACCCTCGAAATCACTTTATCTTTGCTTGCTAGATGCTCGCTCTTTTGCTATGCCTACGCTACGATACCTACCACTTGCTTACCATGCCTCCCATTTGCCATGTCAAGCCTCTGACCCACCTTGTCCTAGCAAACCGTTGTTTGACTATGTTACCGCTTTGCTCAGTCCCTCTTATAGCATTGTTAGTTGCAGGTGAAGATTGAAGCTTGTTCCTTGTTTGAAACATGGATATTTTGTTGGGATATCACAATATCTCTTATTTAATTAATGCATCCATATACTTGGTAAAGGGTGGAAGACTCGGCCTTATGCCTGGTGTTTTTTTCCACTCTTGCCGCCCTAGTTTCCGTCATATCGGTGTTATGTTCCCGGATTTTGCGTTCCTTACACGGTTGGGTTATAATGGGAACCCCTTGACAGTTCGCCTTGAATAAAACTCCTCCAGCAAGGCCCAACATTGGTTTTACCATTCGCCACCTAGCCTTTTCTTTCCCTTGGGTTCTGCAGACTCAAGGGTCATCTTTATTTTAACCCCCCCGGGCCAGTGCTTCTCTAAGTGTTGGCCCGAACCGAGTAGACTGAGGGGCCACCTCGGGGCAACTTAAGGGTTGGTTTTACTCATAGGATGTCTCATCTGAGTGTGCCCTGAGAACGAGATATGTGCAGCTCCTATCGGGATTTGTTGGCACATTTGGGCGGCTTTGCTGGACTTGTTTTACCATTGTCGAGGATGTCTTGTAACCGGGATTCCGAGCCTGATCGGGTCTTCTTGGGAGAAGGAATATCCTTCGTTGACCGTGAGAGCTTGTGATGGGCTAAGTTGGGACACCCCTGCAGGGATTTGAACTTTCGAAAGCCGTGCCCACGGTTATGGGAAGATGGGAATTTGTTAATGTCTGGTTGTAGAAAATCTGAAGTTTATCTTAATTAAAATACATCAACCGCGTTGTAGCCGTGATGGTCTCTTCTCGGCGGGGTCCGGGAAGTGAACACGGTGTTGGAGTTATGATTGACGTAGGCTGTGCTAGGATCACTTCTTGATCATAGTTTACCGCTCGTGCCATTGCCTTCTCTTCTCGCTCTCTTTTGCGCATATGTTAGCCACCAAATACGCTAGTCGCTTGCTGCAGCTCCACCTCATACCTTTTACCCTACCTATAAGCTTAAATAGTCTTGATCGCGAGGGTGTGAGATTGCTAAGTCCCCGTGACTCACAGATACTTCCAAAACCAGTTTGCAGGTGCCGATGATACCGTGCAGGTGACACAACCAAGCTCAAAGAGGAGCTTGATGAAGATCGTGTTCATTGTGTTGTTCCGTTTCCCGTTGATCAGTAGTGGAGCCCAGTTGGGACGATCGGGGATCTGTGTAGCATTTGGGGTAGTCTTCTTTTATTTTGGTTCCGTAGTCAAACCTTGATTGTATCTGGTTGATGTAATGCTTTATTCATGTAATTGTGTGAAGTGGCGATTGTAAGCCAACTACGTATCTCTTTCCCTTATGTATTACATGGGTTGTGTGAAGATTACCTCACTTGTGACATTGCTTACAATGCGGTTATGCCTCTAAGTCGTGCTTCGACACGTGGGAGATATAGCCGCATCGTGGGCGTTACAAAGAATCAAGAGCATGGAAAATGAGCAAAATCTCATGTTCATTGACCGAAGTACTCTCGATGAGAAGGCAAGAGCATACTCAGAGCTTTGTCATTGTCAAGTGTTGGCGGCAAGGCCTATGGGAGGCTTCATGGGAGAGTTGGAAGGCTTTGGAGCATTCATGGGAAGAGAGATGGGTGGCATGGGAGGATTCATGGGAGGTGGTATGGGTGGCAATGAAAACAATTGTGCCAGTGTAGAGAATTGAAGCACTTGTTCGGGCAATGGAGGAACTCACATTTGAGATCTTTATGAACTCATGTTCTATGTACTTTTGTTTCTGTTTGTGTTGCACAATGCTTGAGGTTTTAGGTTCAAATTTAACAAATTGGAAATGTTGTGGATTTGAACTTGAGTTCGAAATTTTCAAAAAAATTGATTATATGTGTTGTGATGTTGCAAAGTATTAATTACCATGTCATAGTTTATTTGAATATGTTTTGCAATTGTGGAGTAGAGAAGGCAAAAATTTAGGGCACCGATTATTGGACTACCGGAAAATCATAAACTTTTCTCATGACCAACAACCTTCTCTCTTCACACCTAAAATCAAAGCACCAAATTATTGGGATATAGTTGGAGATTGCTCTAATAAAACATTGATCACCCTCACCAGTGACCACATCCAACCTAAGTTGGGTCAGATCACAATTTCTTCATGATTCAGCAAAATCTCATGCACCACCTGCAACAACCCTCACAAGCCGCGAACATGGCCACGGGAGCAGGTCAGGAAGCCCAAGATCAGCTTGCACCCGAGTCCGCTGATGTGTAATGAATATGTGTATCATACACAGGAGCCATATTCACTTATAGCGAGATGTATGCCCCCTCACCTCAGGCCCGACACGACTGGGCCGGCCCAACACTATAGCTGTTTTGTGCGGTTATTCTTTTTGTGTGGGTTTTCTTTGTCTGGTTTTTCATTGTTTGGGTCCAGTTTTTTTTTGCGGTTTTTCTTTCTATGTGGGTTTCCTTGTCATGTTTTCCACTGTTTGGGTCCAGGTTTTTTCTGTGTCGTTTTCTTTATCTTGTTTTCACTGTTTGAGTCTGGTTTCCTTGATTTTTTTTTCTGGTTTGTTCTTTATTTCATTTCGTTCAGTTTAGCTTTATTTTTCTTTTTTATTTAGTTTTCCTTTTTTTCACTGATTTTCTTTGGTTTTCATTTTTCATTTTTTATTTTTTTTCAACAGATGATCCATCTTCCTCAAAAATATTATAAATTTTTTGTAAATATCAGGAACATTGTTTATAAAAAATTTAAATTCATGATTAATACTTTTTTCAAATATATGTTTTAATATCTACATTTTATTGGAACGTGTGAATTTTTAAAAATTCACACGAACATTTCTGTTTACATGCTAACGATTTTTTTTAACTAAGCTAAGAATTATTTTTTACATTGCGTTAACATTTCTCCATATTTTTTAGTTTTTAGTTAATTCCACGATTTTGGAGTATATGTATTTATTATATTTTGGAAAGAGAAAAACAAAGGAAAATACAAGGGAAAGGGCGAACTAACCTGAAACTTACCTGGCCCGGCCTATTTATAGCGACGGCCTGACGCGAGCGCACGCTCCGTCTCACATCAAGCGACACATCAACTCAATTAAAAAAAAAATCAAGCGACACATAGTAGCTCCGCTTCTAGCAGGGGGTTAAACAATCAATTTCGTTGTTGGCCAGAGGCGTGCAAAGCGAGATGCCGATGTGCGGTGCAACGGGCCCACAGGTCACTGTGATGGACCAAGGAGCTCCTCTGTTGTAGTGCGACCCGATGGGGATGTGCCGACGCGGGGTCATACCCTACGACAAGAATGGCCCTCTCAGAAAAAAAAGAAAAAGACCAATAGGGGGAGAAGCCCCTGCTGATTTTTACTTCCTGTATAAAAAAAAATATAAGTGTTTAGATCACTAAATAGTGATCTAAACGCTTTTATATTTCTTTACGGAGGGAGTAATAAAGAGGAGAACGTGTCGTGCGTCGGCCAGGTCCCGCTCGCTGGCCACTGGGCTAGGCCACCATGGCCCTCTCTCCAGACTGGGAACAAGCCGCACAACAAACCAGCGTGATTCCAACCAAGAGGACAAATCATTTCATCCAGTAATACATTGTTTCTTTCTACAATCTTTCTTTCTTCTAGACCTTACTGTCACTGCTGCCAAGCAAGCAGGGCACACACATTCTCCAACAAGTCTAATCGACACTGCAGTAACAGAAAGAAGTTCAGAGATCCATTGGTTCATAAACAGTGAGCACCTTAAAGTTCAGTTCAGAGATCGGAACAGGCTTCAAACGCTGTAACCGGGCTAAAAAGATTTTACACAGGGATAGCTCGCTCGCACGCACACATCATAGCGCTCGACAAGGCGCCCGCATTGAACAAGCAAACAATACATCCAATCCGCGCTTCGCTCTCGACATTCCAGATCCAATTGTCCAACAAGCCAATGCATCTAATCCACACATCACACCTTTCTCTTCCTTCACCACGACGCGCTTTCAGAGGAATCAACTCTTCTTCCACATGGCATCAGCATCTGCGGATAGATGAAACAGCATCAACTTACTATATGTAGAAAGGCGTCAATAGGAAATACAGGGCTACCAAGTACATATAACAAGCATCAAATATATAGATCGCTGCGTGTTGCAAGTTGACAATGGATATTTGCAACGAGGTGCCTATCACATCGCCCAGCAACAGTGCAATACATGAATACAAATAAGACCTATCAATCAGAGAAAAGGACTTCAACAATGTACTTTGCAAACATACTGATGAGCACATGGCAGCAAGCCACAGGTTGAAATTTCTATGTGTGCATATGGTTAAGCAGCCTAGAATTTATACGATAAGAATGCACTACAGTGAGGTTTGCATTCGAGGAACCAATTTATATATAAAAAAAAGGAAACAAGGCCCATGACAGGTGCGACAGCCGAGGAGCTTGAAGAGGAAGATGCAGAGGAGACAATAATGAGGCTAGAAAGTGTGTAGATGAAGAAAGGATATGATACAGCAACACTTTTGACCTGGGAAACAAATTCAAAAGCTCAGTCGAGCATCCATGCATACAACTCTTTGGTTGTTATATGTCTTGTTTTTCTTTTGTCTATAAGAATAAAGTTACTTATGCAGATCAGATGTAATAATACAATAATATCCTTATGCCTATGATTGTACTATATGTGAGCTCCTCCTTCCTGTTTAGCAGTTCAACAGAAGAAAGTCTACAGACAACGGAAAATCAACTTTCCCCTTGGGGCTGCTGTATACTACTGATTTATGGAGTAATCTGTAGTGGATTGTAATCACATAAAAACAAACTGCTAGAACTGCTGTTCAGAGCAGAAACATGGAGCTGTTCTAGTTAGATGATTTCGACTCATACACAGGTTACACATAAAAATGAAGGAAATTATGTGAATTTGACCAACTCATATAGTAGAAATTTCAAGAGCAAGGGGGGCTCTGGATTACTAAAATATCAGCAACAAAGAGGCTTCTGATTTATTAGGACGGTAACCTCAAAATGGTGATAACAAATCAATATATCAAACTGAGCTTCCAATTGCACAAATAAGTTAGGCATTATATAATCACCTAAATGCCCACCAACAATAATTAACCGTAATGCGAACTAACAAACTAGGCAGAGTGGAAAAAGAAAATGTTCATGACATAAATACCTGAATCATATATCTTTGCTGTGTAACACTGAGACCAAGTTAAATAAAATTAAGCAGATAACATGCTCACCACTTCATATGGTTGGTGCACATAATGATGGTGGGAAACCAGCATATAGTCGACCAGAGAAGATGACTTTGCTACGCTGAGTGAACAACTCGACCTGAAACGTCTTGACGTCCACCGAAAATAACCCAAACTTCACCTCCCCTCCAGAAGATGTGATGTACATGGCTTCTATCAGCAGGTATCCCCCGCCTACACCAAGCAGAACAACATGATGCATTCCCGGCAACGGGATGACCTTCTCCAAGTGCCATTGGTTATTTCTCAGAATGGAATACGTCAGCCAACATGAGTCATATATGTTATCCCTGTCATAGACATCAGCGAGCATTCCAAGCATTCCTTCTGCTGCCTCAACAATGACAAAATTGCTGCTCCATCCTTGTTCAGGTTCAGGTGGTAGGTTGACAGCAGAGAACTCCATGGTGCGTGTATCAAGCAGAACCAACTTGTTCAGGAGGGGGAAATGCCAACAGAAGCATCCGTGGACGAACTGACGATCTGAGAGCCCATCCTTGGGGTGTTTAAGTGGATCAGACGCAGCACTCCACAGATCAAATGCAAGAGAATGCCATTGCCCATCCAACGAGGAGAAGACGAGAAGCACCATATCCGTTCTGCATTGCACCAAGCACATGACCCTGAATGATAACGGGTCCTCCTCATCCTCGCCGGGAGCAAGGAAAGTCTCCAGATGGAGGAGGTCCGGTTCACTGACCAGCGCTTTCAGGTCGCCGGGGACGGCGGGAAGCAGGATGTAGCGGCGGTGCACGGGGTCGCACACGGCGAGCTCCCTGGCCGAAAAATAGCGGCACTGGAGGTTGCGCAGATGAGAGCTGCCGCGTTTGCGTGGGACTGGGGCGCCGGCGAGGAGGGCGCGTCCGTCCAAGAAGTCAATCGCGCTCCAGGTAAGGCTGGCGGTGGAGGGGAGGAAGGAGGAGCAGGAGAAGTCGAAGCCGGCGAAGGCGCGGGCAGCCACGGCGGAGGGGTGCGGCGGCTGGGCCGGGATGAAGGCGGTGTCGTCGAACGCGCCGATGAGAGGCGGCGGGTGGAGGGCGCGGTAGCGACGGAGGAAGGCGTGGTCGGTGATGAGACGGCGAAAGGAGGGGCACGCCGCGGAGGCGCGGGCTAGGTCGGCAGCAGTGGGGAGACGGAGGAAGATGTCGTGGAGGAGCTCGTCTGGGGTTCGGAAGATCGGCGTCTCCGGCGGTGGCGCTGGCTGCGGCGGCGCCATCGGGCTGGCCGGCGGGGGAATTGGGGATCTACCAAATGCTCAACTTTTTTTCTTTTTTTTGACAGGCAATTTTATTTTATTTTTGAGCGGGGACAGGCATTTTTTTTAGGGTAAGCCAAACTTTATTCATCAAACACCACATTGTGTTGGATACAGTTCAGGTCACGGGGTTGACCATACCAGACGTGGCGCCCTGAAGTCCTGGACCTAGAAGGAGAGATTGTTTGGCTAGACTATGTGCTTCCTTATTGGAGGCACGACCTTCAAAGACAAAATTACATTGAAATGACTCTGATTGAAGTTTTATTTCATTGATAATTGCACCAAATGTGCCTAAGCTGCCCTTGTTGATTGCACTCACCACCGTCTGTGCGCCCGAAGTGATGACAAACTGGTTTAAATGGAGATCCGCTGCTAGCGCCAATCCTTCACGACATGCTATGCTTCAAGGGCTGACGGATCATCCAGCCTTCCACTACCAAAGTGGAGCTGCCCAGGTAAGCTTCTGTGTTGTCCCTGCACACCGCAGCTGCTGATCCTCTTTCACGTCTCGTCCTCGCGTCTACATTGATTTTTGCATAGCCCGTAGGGGGTGCTCTTGGTCTTCCAGTTGGTATATGTACCACACCTCCAGAGTGAGGCACCTGCTCTTGTTTTGTGTTGATGACATCGAGCTCGGCAATGTAACTGTTGATGAAAGCAATAATGGTGTGCGGACTTAGCAAGATCCCTTCGTGTATCGCTTTGCGCCTCGCTGCCCAAAGAGCCCAAAGTGTCACCGTAAGTTCCACAAAATCATCATGAGAAAGGCGATCCATCAGAGTGAATAGCCATTGTTTAGCACTCGGTTCAGTCACTGTTGCCATTGTTGGTGCCAGCTCATTATCAACCAGGGTCCAAGTGCATCGAAACATGGTGCACTCGAGCAGAGAGTGTCTCCATGAGTCTCGAGCTCCGCACAAATTGCAAGCACTAAAATCTGTCATGTGTCTATGGGCTCGGACATCGTTCGCTGGGATTGAGTGTTTTGAAAGTCGCCATAGGAAAGTCCTCACCTTCCCTGGTACTTGTGTTTTCCATAGCGTTTTCCAAGCTCGCTCGTCTCCAGAAGCGCTAGAAGAGCCCACTCTGTTCTCTAGCGAAGCCTCCCTTCTCAATCTTATTGCAACAAGCATCATGTATGCCAACCTAACAGAGAACAAGCCATTATGCTCATGATGCCAGCTCCAGAAGTCCGACATATTTCTCGTGCAAAGGGAAATACCCAGGATTATACGGGCATCTATTGGCATGAATGTCTCTGAGATCATCTGTACATCCCATCGTGCAGAAGTTTGGTCTATTAGTTCAGACACAAGCTCGGGAGGATTCTGACTTATGCAACCATAGGGTCTCAACATCTCGTCCCTTGGGAGCCAGTTGTCCACACATATCTTGGTTGAGGAGTCGTTCCCTATTCGCTTGATCAAGCCCAGTTTGAGGGTATCTCTTCCTTCGATCATGGCTCGCCATACTTGGCTGGGGTGACCCCCCAAAGTCGCTTCCAGGACAGAACAATTTGGATAGTATATACTCTTTAGAAGCCGAGCACTCAAAAGAGTCAGGACACTGCAGTAAATGCCAAGCCTGCTTGGCAAGCATTGCCAAGTTAAAGAGTTCAGAATCCTTAAAACCAAGCCCTCCCATGCATTTGGGCTGTGTCATTACTTTCCATGATACCCAGTGCGGTTTGCATTTCCCTTCTTTGCTTCCCCACCAAAACTTCCGGATCAACATGTTTAGGTGCTCGCAAAGACCCGGAGGAAGTTTGAAACATGACATAGAGAACACTGGAACAGCTTGGGCAACGACCTTTACCAATACCTCTTTACCTGCCGATGACATAGTATTTTCAATCCACCCTTGTACTTTGCTCCATAGCCGGTCCTTGAGGTATTTAAAGGCCCCATTTTTTGAGCATCCAATATCAGAAGGCATTCCCAAATATTTCTCATTGAGTGTTTCATTTGACACTTGTAGCAAAGTTTTTATTTCTAGACGTGTACTTTCCGGCACACCCTTTCTGAAATATATAGAAGACTTACTATAGTTTATCCGCTGCCCCGTAGATTGACAATACATGTCCAGTACTAGGTTCACCTCAGTAGCTCCCACACCGTTTGCCTTGAAAAACAGCAGGCTGTCATTAGCAAATAATAAGTGATTAACCGGCGATGCCAGGGGCGCCACTTGCAGACCACTCAGGTTCGATGACTCACTTCTAGATTTTAAAAGGCACGACAGGCCCTCTGCTGCTAACAAGATCCAGTATGGAGATATCAGATCCCCTTGTCTGATTCCATGAGTAGGTGAAAACTCTTCCAATTTATTTCCATTAAACTATGCCGAGAACCTTACAGTTGTCACCAGGTTCATAATGATGCCAACCCATCTTGCGGAGAACCCTAGCTTTAGCATGATAGCCTCCAAATATTGCCATTCGACTATGTCGTAGGCCTTCATCATGTCTAGTTTTAGAGCACAAGATTGATGTTTTTAGCTTTGTTCCTCTTCATGAAGTGTAAGCATTCATAGGCAGTAATTATGTTGTCTGTGATTAGTCTCCCCGGTACAAAAGCTGATTGTTCTTTCGATATAATGTCGAGTAACACCACTTTGAGACGGTTGGATATCACCTTGGAAGCTATTTTATAGAGCACATTGCACAGACTAATAGGCCGAAATTGTGATAGGAGGGTCGGGTTTTTTACCTTTGGGATCAGGACCAAGATAGTTTCATTTAGGCTCTCTACTAACTCCTTTCCTTCCACTATATTCAAGACGGCTTTGGTGATATCATCTCCACAAACCTCCCAATGGCGCTGAAAGAAATGTGCCGGGAAACCGTCCGGGCCTGGTGACTTTGTTGGGAACATTTGAAACAGAGCTATTTTAACCTCCTAAGGAGAGTACATTGCATTTAGCATATCATTCATACCCTGGGTAACTTTGCATGGGACCGTGGAGATGACCTGGTCCATATTTTGTACCCCTCTGACGTGTACAAATTTTGGTAGAATGAGTTTGTCATAGCTTCCATCTCCGATAAATTTTCTGTCAGTTGACAATCCTCCCCCTGTAACGCTTTTATCCGATTCTTCCTGCGCCGCCTACTAACTCTTAGATGAAAAAAAGTAGGTGTTCTTATCCCCATGCATCAGCCATTCCAGCCTTGCCCGCTGACGCCATAAGATTTCTTCCTGGTGGTAGAGCTCAACAAGATTTTCTGCAATTTTTAATTCGGTATGTGAGGGCCCGGATCCTCCTCGAATTCTCCGCAGCTCCTGTAGCTGCCTCTGCAGCTGTGCTATCTGCATGCAAACATTCCCAAACTAATTACGATCCCAAGTGGATAGATCATCTGCCACTTGCGACATCTTTTGTCGGATTGTCTCCACTGACGCGGCCGGGTTCTGCTGGTGTGGAGCAGCCCAGCCCGCTCCAATCACTTCTGCATGGCGTGGGTCCCGTCCCCAACAGAGTTCGTATTTAAAACGCTTCGGTCCCCGTGCACATGCATGCACGTCGTCTAGCTTCATCAATATGGGAATATGATCAGAACTTGCAGCGCTTTTATGCCCCAGAACAGCGGACAGATACGCCAGCGACGATGCGAGATTTGCGACGCATTGTCGAGTCGAACACGCGTATAGGTTCCCCCGGTTACTTTCCTCTCAAATGTCCAGCTGATGCCGGAGTAGCCAATATCTGACAAACCACAAGTATCCAGGGCGTCCCGAAAGGCGTCCATTTGTGCTTGGCTCCTCTGTCCTACTCCGTCATGCTCATGGGCATGGAGTACTTCATTGAAATTGCCCATAACGACCCCAAGGGAGATCATTAGAGCCAACTATACCACGCAACATGTTCCATGTTTTGTACCTTTCATTCACCTGGGCTTCTCCATAGACAAATGTAATTCTTGTTCTAACATCAGTCAGATCATCAACGACAACATTAATATGGTACTCAGAATAACCCTGAATCTCGAGCTTTATTTCATCATTCCAGAAAATACCTAGTCCTCCACTTCTACCAGAACTATTAACAACGAAGCCTTTATTGAAACCTAAAGTACCTGCTAAATTCCCTACTCGAGAGCCCTCTATCTGAGTTTCAACAATGCATACAATAGAGGGGACAAGTTGCCTCGTGAGATCACGAAGCTCACGAACTGTCACGGGTTTGCCAACCCCGTGAAAGTTCCAGCACAACAGACTCATTACACTAGGCGCGACCCCCTTGGGAGGTCCGCCATACGCGCATCATTGGTTTTGGAGGGAACTAGGGTTTTCACCGGGGCTTTATCCGAAGCCGATGAGAGTGCCTTTGCTCTTTTTTGCTTCCTGCTTCGACGAAGGGCTCAAGGAAGAATCTGATGGAGGCAGCAGCATAGTCTTGTTTGCACTAGGGTTCGATGTAGTAGCCCCAAGAGTTTTTGGGTCGGCCTCAGCTGTTGCTCCCCTCTTCCCGATGTTGTCTACCTCCTCCATAGCGACATACCCCTCTTGAAGATCATTGGTATCCTGGTGGGATTGGTGTTGTGCAGCGCCACGGCCGCGCCCTCTTCCTGACCTGCCTCTGCCACGGCCTCCTCTTGACCCAGATCCTTCGCCTAGCCCCCTTCACGGGCCTCTGAACCATGTTGCTCGAAGATATTTGAAAACGAACGCTTTGGGTGGATGGACCCCATCGCCACACTCCTTAAAAGAGTGCCCCAAAAAACCACAAACCAAGCACCAATCAGGCAGCCTTTCATACTTCACCTTGAAAATAACTCTCTGCATAGTATCGTTACGCTTAATCACAAGGGACATAACATTCTTGAGGGCTTTTGTAACGTTAATCCTCACCCGAACCCAGGCAAAGTTTCCTTCAAAGTCAGGCGATTTCGGCTCAGCAAAGATGAACTCGCCTACGGTGGATGACAAAGCTTTGATCTTGGGGGAGTAGCCATCGGGTATGTCATGGATCTGGATCCATATATCTAACTTGTTAAGCTCTATCGATGAAGGCTTTGTGAATCCATCGTAATGAGACAGAACTACTGCTTTTCCTTTAAAGTTCCAAGGCCCATCTTCCATGACCCGTTCCTAGTCTCCTAAGCACAAAAATTGCAGCGTATATAGGTTTTCTTCAAGAGGGCGGATCTTAACCTCCTGTGCCAGATCCCATGCCACCCTCATAATCCTAAAAAACCAGTATTGAGAATATGGTTTATCAGTGTGCACCCTTGCAATTGCCATCCAACGGGTCGCCTCCTTGGGCAACTCCTCCTCTTCGACGACTACATCCTGCAAGTCATCTTCCATCAGTCCAAGTTCTTCCATCATTGCTTCAAGATCAGAGGTTGCCGAGCCCGATGATGATGCCTTATCAGTCATTGTTTCTCTAGCCCAAGGTTTTGCAATCCGCGGGCGGCAGTAACCCAAATCCTACCCTCCTCCCACACCCGCCCGAGCCCTCCGGCTCTGGCGGTCACCTGTTGGGAAGGGGAAGCAAGGGAGATCAGATCTCTACGGTGGGACTCGTCGCCTCCGCCGAGAGGAGAGAAACCCTAGCAGAGGGGCCTAGTCGCAGTTTAGCTGGACACGGGACAGGCAAATGGATGTCTCAAGTAGTACAACTTTTATGATGGGCTTGCAGATGGATGGGCCTCTAGAGTTTTTTTCTTCTCATTTGATTAACCACGAATTTAGAACCTCAAATGTTGAGGCTCACACACTTGCAAAGCTTTATCTCTGGGTATTGGCCTTCGTATTTGATTAGGTCAACCCGGAAATCTTGATTTCGTCTCTCTAATCTTGTGATGGTCGAATAAAGCTTTGTGGTTTTTTCTAAAAGAATCAAAATGACTCAAAAATATTAATAAAATTGACTCAAAAAATATATTAATCATCAAATAATATTTACATCGTCTACGAGTTCTGTCAGGGATATACCCTGCGGTATGATCCGGACGGAGTTATAACCTGGCTGGGACTTGGTAAACCTGCTGACAGTTAAGACAGACAGTTAACCCAGACGGTAAACCGGCAGGTTGATAACCCGGCAAGAGTTAAGTCAGACGGTAAACCGATAGGAGTTAAGTCAGATGATAACTCAGCAGACAATCATAAACTGGCAGACCATCACAAACCGGCGGACAGTGACAACTGGGTTGCTAAGGGTTATGAAACCCGAGATGTTAAGAAGCCCATGAAGAGAAGTCATAATAGTTAAGTCTTAAGTCCGAGTTGAACTCTACATGTAACCCGCCCCTTCAATTTATATAAGGAGGGGCAGGGCTCCCCAAAGAGGGACAAGTAAGAAGAGACAACCTTAAGGGTTAGGGTTAACTGGGAGAGCCGATTTATGACGACTTCCTCATGATCATAATGAGATCTAGCCACAAACAACATGTAGGGCTATTACCGGATGATGTTTCCCGGGGCCCGAAGCTGTCTAAATCCTTGTCTTGTGTTGCGTCTCTTGATTCCGCTCAACCCCTCTCAAACTAGCACATAGATGCGTTGGCCTCATGACTAAGTCCTCACACTAGGACATCTGCCATGATATTTTCACGACAGTTGGCGCCCACTGTGGGGCTACTCGCACGATGGTGTTGATTTCTTCGAGGGAGCTCATTAGGGATTGAGAACCTCACAATTGATATGATGAGAAGAGTTGGCATGGAACGATCGCGGAGGAAAACCCGCCGCCAGACAACTTTGGGTAGATTGGGTTGGAGCGTTCTGTAAACCGCCGTCAACGTGTCCTGACGTTATCGAGGCCGACAAGTATTTCTTCTGCTGATTCAACTCCACAACAGATCTAGCGGGCCACCATCGGACAAACAGCACCCGTCGCTATAGTAGTAATGACAATCCTTGACGTCTTACAAACAGCGAACCTACAACACGGAAGTAAGAATCAGTAGCTGTAGGATCCGTCGCAGCAGCAGTGCATTCCTGAGAGCCTCCCTTATTCGCTTCTAAACCGATAGCTACTGATTTGCTGATTCCAAGCGCCACATCGAGCGCCGCATCAACTGCAGCAGGGGTCTCACTAGACTCTATCTTTGCCGGCCTGCATCAACTCGCCGCGGCCGTGACCCGCTGGCACCCCTGTTAAACCGCCGATGCTCTCTGTTTTCTGCTGTGTCCGTGCCAAGATGACATCGTGTGTCGCTGGTCTCTGTCCGGTTAGTCTGCCTCAGCCGCAACAGCGCAGAGTCACCTCGTCGCTGGGCATCCTCCCTCCACTACAAGAAATATGTCAACTTGTGACCTTGACTATTGGTCACTGAATGGTCATTATTTTCTATTTGTGACCTTTTTGTGACCAAAAATAGATGGTCAAAAGCTGGCAGTCGTAAACTGAAATTAACGACCTTCTCTGTGAGAAGGTTGTAGACGTTTACGACCAAAATATGCCTACTGTTTTGTTTTGGTCACTAGCAGCCTCCCCAAACCATGTAGGATTCCAGCGTGGCAAGCTGACGTGGATAAGAATCAGCCCGGTCCGATTAGATGTCTATATGGGCCAAGCCCATTAATTCAGCCTATTTTTTTCCTTTCATTTTTTGTCAGCTACATGGGCCAAGCCCAACAGCCATTTATTTTTTTGGGCCAGTCTTTTAAAGTTTACTTTTTTTTGGGCCTCAACGTTTTTCCAGCCCACTTGTCAATTTTTTTATTTCTTATTCATTTTAAAGTAGGTTGGCAGGATCACTCTTTCTGTAACATACGTTAGTTCTATATTTGTGAATAATATTTGATTCAAAAAGAGCCGATAAGGCATAATATTTCATACAACAGCCAAGCAAAGAAATTACAATGATACAGATATACAGACAACTAGTCCAGTGAGCTAAAACGCATTGCTGGTTACAGTACAAATCTGGTTTTCAGGTAAAATACAAATCTGCTAACAGTGAGATAATAGTACAAATATGGTATTTAGCTAAAATACAACTAGATAAACAGATAACTAGTCCAGTGAGCTAAAACACATTGCTGGGTGTGGGTTTTCTTCAGGATTCTTCTTCCTAGAGCTCCAACTTCTGAAGACTGAAGGCCAGCATCTGCAAATAATAAATTATGATAAGTTAGAAACATAATCAAGTGAATCCATGAATATAAAATTCTCATAACGATGAAAAATTGCTGCAAAATTTTAGATTTAACAGGAAACAATGCATATAACATTCTCATAATAGCGAAAACAGAGATATATTTTGCAAATGATAAGTACCAGCACAGTGCAAGTTAACACAACAGATGGACAATACAAGCTACAAGCAAATGATTTTCCACTTTAGAACAGGGCACATGCATCAATGTTTATAGTCAGGAACAAAGAAGACAATGATGGAAGAGGCCAAAGAGATGAAATACCCTGGGGGGGGGGGCAAAGATGGTAAAATGATGGTCTGCTTGTTCTTAGACAACTCAAGGAGCACCTGATATAAAAAATAGGCGTTTAAAGGGAAAAAATAGCTTGATTGTAGGCTCCAATCAGCCTGCATACAACAAGTAATAAAACTGTTAGGAGAGAGTATACAGTTACCAGCAGCATGCATAAAACAACTTTGATTATGTAATATTTACTAAAAATGATAGGCCAGGTTTCAAGTATAAACGACTAATGGAGCATGCAACAAATGTATTTGATACCAACTTAACTAATTCCACATGAATATTGTACGTTCCAATATACACAATCACTCCAAGATTAAGCTTATTCAGCCAAATAAAATAAAGAGGATCACCACCATAATGGACCAATGGGTACAAATCGACCCAAAAAATCCCAGAGAAGCTAAAGCACAAAAATAATCAACACTCCCCGGAAGCATGCTGAATTAATCATTTAATCCCAACATCTAGGAACCATAGTACATAACATCACACAATTAAAGAAGAATGTTCGACAGTTCAAGACATTCAGGAAAATAAATAAGAACAGGATTGCACAGGCGAACTTGTACTATGCATAAATGGCAATCTAACTCGAAACAAGGAACAAATTTTCCCCATGCATGTCCCTGTACAGCCTATACAGCAATTCTACATATGCTTCAAGAGGGCGGACAAACCCAGCTTCATTTGGTACATCAACCCATATAGACACACATCATGTTGAATAAGAAAAGCATGCATGGTACACTCATCCTAATCAACATGGTAGTAGCACATTCTCATATGAATGGAACAAGCAGTCGCACAGCTTGATGAATGGATTAAAACTGAGACGTTTAATTATTTGCAGAATTGAAATTGTTCAAAACATGCAGTTGTACTATCAGAAGTGTATCTGCATTAGACCTTAGCAATCACAAATGATAAATGCAGAAGTAAAACGAAAGTAATATTTTGGGAATGGTGTAATCATACAACTTGTAAGAGATGGACTCAGGGATGGTAAGGAAACATCAGATGAGGGGAGGGGAAGGTGCAGACGCTTGTACTCGTTGCCAAGCAGAACAATCAGCTTCGCTATGACAGGTTTGAGGACCCCCGTCGCCACGCTGACGAGAGCCGCCTCCATGGTCATGCTAGCTCAGAGCTCGGCTAGTCAACCATGTGTTGAGCCGTGGAGGTCAGGTTGCTGAATGCACGGACAGTAAATAGCTAGCTCCAAATTGACAACCTAAAAAGAGGATTGGTTAGTACACTGAAAAGAGTAAATAGCCAGCTCCAAAGTTAAGGTACTGGAATATAAAGACACATTGGAATATATTTCTAATTTGACCATAAATAGGCGTGAATAATAAGCTCTACAGGCACTCCCGAAGATAAGTACAGGTAGTAGGTTTTGTTTTATAGCTATCTACATTATAGTTATCGGTTTGCAACATACTATTTTTATCTAGAACCAGAATAGTTATCTACATTACAATAATCCTTAGTAATGCATAAATAATGCAGATATCTCTGTATAAATTAGCTTTATGTAACCTCTTCTTGTACATATACAAACATCCCAAAGATAGGAAGGTCTAATGCTTTCCCTAAAAAAACTCTGTACTAGTTATGATGAATCAACATAGATTCATCTCTTTTTGCAGCTCTTGAGTAGTAGAAAGTATTTCACATCATAATGTTTGCATTGCTTGGACGAATACAACATGATTTCAGATAAGCACAACTAATGGTCTCAAACAAGCACAATTGATGATTTTCAAACAAGAATAACACAATACTGAGTGATCTTGAACCATGCCAATAGACACAGGAATGGTGCCACCAGGTCAGAAAGCATTCTACATTTACCAATTATAAAGCAATATAAGCAGAGATATATAAGTCTACAGGTGCTTAGCCATAGATTTCCCCAACAGTCCTTTAGTCTGTAGCGGGAGCAGAAATAATATGTTGACAAGCTCTGATTTTAGTGTAATTTGACCCACGAGAACAAATTGTTCTAACCAACATACAAATCTAACCTAATACACCACCGAATCGTAGATTCTAAGACCATGCCAACGCTAATCGGATCTGCCAATGCAACGGGATCTCAAGGAAGCCATTTCTATAGAGACACGCCCCGAATCAAAAAATGCGAGATGGGGGCGCAATCTCACCTCTGACCTTGTTGCAGAAGGGGCATGCCTGGTACTGGTAGAGCACGACGTTCCGGGGTAGCAGATCATGGGTAGCCGCTCCTTGGCCTGCACCTCGGCCACCGCCACCGTGGCGAATGTGCACCGCGGCCCCGCATGGCCTCCCACGCCTTCATCCCGTCCACCACCGCCGTCACTAGCGTCACCTCCCAAGAAGGAACAGAAACAGAGCCCAGTTTAGCAGCAGGAAAATCGACTGGCTAAGCTAGGAGAAGGAAGTTGGTTCACTTGCGGAGGAGCGCGATGACGACCTGGCGGGTGGAGTCGTCGTGCCCGGCGACGGCCGCCTCCATCCGAATCCACCTGCGTGGGGAGCTAGCGGACGAGTGGTGCGGCGATGGGAGGGGAAGCCGAGACTGCTCGCTTCCCCCACCGCGGCCTCCATCGGGTGGGAGTCCGAGGGAGACGAAGGCGGGGCGGCGGGGTGCCTCGATCTGGGTCGAGGAGAGGGAGGCCGCGTGCTTGATCTTGCCGGAGGGGAGGGAGGGAGGAGCAGAGCATGGGGATCTTGGAGCGCGCTGGATCTTTCCGGAGGGGAG
>NC_041384.1:745667156-745700920 GCF_002162155.2 Triticum dicoccoides
GAGAGCAAGGGGAGGGGTGGGTGGCGGCGAGGGGAGGGGAGGTGGGGGGGATCGGGGAGCGCTAGGGTTCGCGGGGGAGGAGTGCAGGCTGTGGCCTGTGGGTTGTTGGGCTAGGTGGCGTGAGAAATGTGAGGAGTGAGTGCTGCCATTGGATCCGGGTGGATCGGACGGTGCTCGACCCATGATCCGCGTGACATGCCTCTGAACCAATCAAAATAGAGTACATGTGTGCATCGTCCATGACCATTTAAGTAGGTCGTAACCGGCTGAAAATAAAGTGCACATCTCTTTGGCTAAGAGAACCAACTCTTTTTGTGCCGTCTTTCAGCGGTTCCCCTCCGCCGGTGATTTCTTGGTCGTGGCGGTGAGGAGGGTCATCGGATCCCGCGCGTGTGGATAATTTTAGCTTTAGGTTTTAGGGTCCTAGTAGCTTAGGTTTTTAGATCATTCAATGTCTTGACTTCAGGGGCGGAGGCGGCAATACTGAATAAAGAAGCTCTGGATTTTTATCCGGCAAGGCCGCCAGTAAGGACCTCGGCACGTAGAAGAGCAAGGCATCGAGGTGGTGGTCGCGAGCGAGGAGTTCGTCATCGTCACCTTCGCGGTGACCGAAAACACGTAGTCATACCCGCCGTTTTGACAACATTTTGAAAGAAATTCAAAAAACAAAAAAGTTCGCATTGTGGCATTATATCTGACCTAGTTTACAGGAAAAATAATAAACTTTGATTACAGTAAACGTCTTAAAAGTGTTCTCGGAACCGAGTTATCATGTATGAAGATCAATGGCTTTTAAGCCAAATGATCAATCTTATGGTCACAATCATGGCATAGTTTATTCAAATGTTCTCATATTGTGGAATGAAAAACAATGTTGCCTAAGGAAGTTTTCATTTCCTTTGGACGAAAAAACCATTTTCCATTTTTTGAGTGCCCAAAATGAGGTTTTTTTGTGAAGAACCTACCAAATAATTGTTGCAAAATTGGACCAAATCAATTTTCTAAAATACTAGGGCATATTTAATGTATAATTGACCAAATGGTTGGGTGTCAAAATTTTGATCCACCTCTTGTGAAAAAGATAAATTTCCGTCGATTCAGCTGGAAGCGGGTCAAATTTGAACTGTGGCTGCCTTGTAGTTTGCTCTTTATTTTTTCCAAAAATCATTTATAGGTACATAAGTATCTATTTCATCAGATAAACATCAAAAGTTTTTCAAGATTCAACCACTAGCTAGGAACGGTCAAGCCCGCCGTTTTGACCGCATTTTGAAACGGGCATAAAAAATTCAAAAAAAAATTAAAAAAGGGAAAACCTTCGCGTTGTGTCATTACATGTGACTAAGTTACCAGAAAAAATAATAAACTTGTAATACGATGATTATTTTAGAAAAAGTGTTCTCAGAAATGAGCTATCATGTGTGAAGATTCATGGCTTTCAAGCCAAATGGTCAATCTTGTGGCCACATTCATGGCATAGTTTGTTCAAATGATCTCATATTATGCACAAGGGTGCATCTTGGAATTCCAAAAAAAATTTCCTAAGGGAGTTTTCATTTTCTTTGCACGGAAAATTCATTTTCCATTTTCCGAGTGCCCGAAATGAGTTTTTTGTGAAGGACCTACCATATATTTGTTGCAAAATTTGACCAAATCAATTTTATAAAATACTAGGTCATATTTAATGCAAAATTGACAAAATGGTTGGGTGTCAAAAGTTTTGATCCACCTCTGGTGAAAAAGACAAATTCCCACCGATTCAGTAGGAAGCGGGTCAAATTTGAACTGCAGCTGCCTTATTGTTTGCTCTTTATTTTTTCCAAAAATCATTTCTAGTTACATAAGTATCTATTTAAGCATAAATACATGGTTTGGTGGCGCTACGTCGAGGTTTGGATGATGGCCCAGGGCCCCAACTCCAAAGCGTGTGAACTCGCATGCCTCGTGCGTGGTCACCGCATGACCTTGGCGTTGACATGCGTTCTGGGAGGCCTAGGCATGTCTAGTGGGTTGGGCACTCCCCGGGTAGGTGCTAGTAAGAAAATTACAACAGAAGAATCTCACGAGGAGATCGACCTATGCTCAAAGATGAATTAGCAGCCAAGTGTTTGATTGGCAGTACGAAAAATGCACATGGCCAATGGGCGTGAGTTTTGGCTGAGGATGATCATCTACTAAGAAGAATGTCTTCGCAAATTTTCAGATCAAAAGGAGGATTCTAGGTGGTACTTTCTTTGCAAAGTACCACACTGGACAGAAATATGAATGTTGAAGCTGGGCTCAAAATAATGAATGGATTGAGATGAAATTTGATGGAGGATGGTTATTTGGGCATTGGAAAGCACCGTAGAAAATTGATACCATTTGGACATGCCAAAGTGGTACTTCCTTCACAATGCTCTTCTATGGACAGAAACTTGGGAAAACTAGTGAGAGAAATTGGATTAATGAAATGAGCTCAAATTTGGTGTAGGTTAGTTATATAGGTATGGTTATGCCTTGGTAGATTTTCAGATCATTTGGGTAAGCCTAGATAGTACTTACTTCACAAAGCTTCTCTCGAGGTAGAAACTTTGGAAATTTCCTGAGAAAGATTTACTAGGAAAATGGAGCTGAATATTATCATGTGGCAATGATTTGGGTATGGAAGAGTGCCCAAAGAGTTTGAGGGTAATAGGAGGGGTCTAGATAACACTTTCTTTGCAACGTGCCAATCTGGCCATAAAATATAAATTGAACCTCGGCTCACATAGATAATTTGACTGAGCTGCAATTTGGAGGAGGGTGATAATCTGGGCATACGAAGGAATTGTATAAATTTTATGTCATTTGGATATATGAAAAAGGTACTTCCTTCACAATGCTTCTAGGTGGACAAAACTTTGGAAATTTGCCGATGAAGATTTGCTAGGTAAATGGAGCTGAATTTTGTCATGCGGCAATGATTTGGATAGGAAAGAGTGCCCAAGAATTCCTAGGGCAATCAAGAATATATAAATAGCACTTCCTTCATAAAGTGATGTTGTGAACAGAATAGGAAAATGAATATTGTTGAATTATTTTTGAACTAGGCAAGGAAGTATTTTTACATATTTGACGAAGATATGACCCAAAGAATTTATGAGATTTTTTTTGGGAATTTTCGGAATGACAGAAATATAGGGTGCTTCACAACCTAGGGCAAAAATTGACACATGGACATGACACATAGGCAAAACTGATGAGGTGGCGCCAAGTCATACCAATCCACCATAATTTACAAGGTTATGACCATCTATATTGGTCATGATCAGCTAGAAATAAGGCAGCGGACTAGTGCTGTCGGCTTTATGACCATTTCGTGTAAGGAAATTACAACCTTTCTGACCAAAATGGTCGCAATGGTTTAGGGTTTGGAGCCCCCCCAAACAGCTTTTGACCAATTGGTCTAAAATGGTCATAGATTTATGACCAATTCTTCCAGGGTCACTGACAGAAGGTCATAAGTTGACATATTTCTTGTAGTGCTCGCTGGCGTACTGAGTTGTTCCTGCGTAAAGCCTCTGCTGGCCTCTGACCGTTTCCGCCGCCCATGGCTGCGCGCAGAGACGCCCACGATGAGCCTCGTTCCGATGCCTCGGCAGCACTGCCCAGCGCGCCCTAAGTCGCCTCCCAAGGTGCGCGTCCACACCTGCGGCCTCGCCTCCTGCTGCCGTTTCTGCCACGACCTAGTGCCTCTCTGCGGTCGCCCCTTGCCAGTGAAGCCGTCCACTGCGGCCACGGCTACAGCCGACTGGGCGGCACCGTCATTGAACCGGCTACCTGTCGAGCCACCATAGCTGTTCTAACCCGCCCGGTCACCTCTTAACACCTGCCGGAGCGTCCTCGGGCGTCGCTCCTGCCAAGTCGCGTCGGACTACTCTAACGGCTCCATAAAGCCGTACGTCCACTACTGGGTCAACGGGCGCCGGCCATTGCCGGGTCAGCTCCGTTTCTTCCGTGCCGCCGTCACCCCTTTGCAGGGCCAACCTCAACATGCACGCGGTGTGCCGCCATTGTCCGAGCCACCGCGGCCTTAAACCGCCATTTGGAGCTGCCATGAACCACCAAGTTGCTGCTGCGTCCAAACTCGCATTTGTTCCCACTGCACGATAACCCGCCTCACTGGTCTTAGTTCAGTGTCGAGCCGCGTGGGCCTTGCCGACCTCGCGTCCGTATGGGTCACGCCAGTAGTCGGCCACTGCCGGTTTACCTCGCTACCGCAGCACATCTCCACCGGGTCACCTTGGTGCCCCCGCGGCCTGCTAAGTCGCCGGCCTTGCTGAGTCATTGTCCTGAGCCACCACCCGGACTGGATCACCGCTCCTGATTGCCTTCTACGCCGCTTCACGGTTTCTGCACCGCCGGGTCATGACCCATGGCTCCGTCCGCGAGCCGGCCTCCTCTGTTCAGAACCGGCCTCACAGCTTACTGCGCTAGACTCTGCCCTGCTTGCCTCTGCTGAACCGGCCTCGCTCAATGGCCCGGGACACTCCAGCCGCCCTCCACGCTGAGTCCCTTCTCCCAAGGATGCAGGTACCCCTGTGCCGCCTCAGTCTCACATTGGCGGATCACCTATTGCGAGCCGCCTCCGTTGCGACCCTACATCACTCGCCTGGGCGGATCACCTCTGCAACTGCCGCCGTGGTTCAAGCCGTGCGACCTCACTTGCCACCGCGGCAAGCCTCTAATTTTGAATACGCTAAACCGCCGCGCCGGGTCAACTCCGCTCGCCGGATGGCAAGTATTATCAGATCGTAGTGGCCACCGTGGTCTCCCGTCCAAGTCACCGTCGCACCTCACTTCCCGTCAGAGTCACCATCGAGACCACTCTATTTTCACCGACCTGTTCGACTCCGAGCTTCTTCGACCTCGAGTCACGGGTTACCAAAGAGCCGACCGCTTCAATTTTTGCCAAGTTGCCAGCCCCTCCTCATACTGTCGTCTTGCAGGTTTATCCGCGAGGCGCCTCCGCCTTACTAGTGTATTCACGAGCCACGGCCCGTCTAAACCGCCGTTGCGCCTCACCCAAGGTTGTCCCCATTCGGTCTCGCCTCTGCTGTCCGCCTTAGCCGGGGAATCACCCCGCCTCGCGCAGCTGTCGAGGCCCGCCCCGCACCTTTGGATCGCCATGGCCACAGCCCGCACCATTCTGGCGGGTGCCGGCTCGCTCCCGCTAGCTTCCACCTTCGAGTCAATGCCGTCGGTCTCAGAGACTTTTTTGTGGCTCTTTTTTCACCCCAAAGCATATGTGACTCCATGCCGGGTCACTGGCCCGTGTAAAAAGAAGTAGGGGGCTAGATTGAAAAAAAGAGAGAAAAAAGGGGTGGGTCAATATGACCCGGAGGATCCGTTTTAAGCTGCCCGATTCCGGCGCTTCAAAGCCTCCACCTTCACTACGGTCTCGTCAGTGTCGCTTTACTTCTAACGAAGAGAGTGGCTAAAACATCATTGAAATTACCAGAGGTTATTCATAGACGCGGATCCTCCGTCGTCTAAATAAATCAGGTGATATCCATTCAAATTTTATTTTATTTATCACATATTGTTTTCATCAAGGAACAATTACTTGGTCTATGATATTTTTTTGTAGGACCATTATGCCTTATGAAAAGGTGTCGCAAAAGGGGTGTGAGCAAATTTTTGCACTAGCGCTCATTCGGCCTTACAATGCCGTTGTCGACTCTCCCCGTCCGCACGGGCTTACAATGTCACGACCGACTTATCTGTCTGCTCCCGTGGCTGGCTTGGCCGTGATTGATCTCAGCTTCACCCTGATGATCATCAACTCCATGACGGATAATTCTGGGATAGCATATCAGGTGAAATCCATCCAGTATATTTTTATATTATATATTGCTTTCTTTAAAAGAGCAATTACTCCGGCTTGCAAAGTTATTTAATGCAGGACCTGAAGGAAATATGCCCTAGAGGTAATAATAAAGTTATTATTTATTTCCTTATTTCATGATAAATGTTTATTATTCATGCTAGAATTGTATTAACCGGAAACATAATACATGTGTGAATACATAGACAAACAGAGTGTCACTAGTATGCCTCTACTTGACTAGCTCGTTAATCAAAGATGGTTATGTTTCCTAACCATGAACAAAGTGTTGTTATTTGATTAACGAGGTCACATCATTAGTTGAATGATCTGATTGACATGACCCATTCCATTAGCTTAGCACCTGATCGTTTAGTATGTTGCTATTGCTTTCTTCATGACTTATACATGTTCCTATGACTATGAGATTATGCAACTCCCGTTTGCCAGAGGAACACTTTGTGTGCTACCAAACGTCACAACGTAACTGCGTGATTATAAAGGAGCTCTATAGGTGTCTCCAAAGGTAGATGTTGGGTTGGGTATTTCGAGATTAGGATTTGTCACTCCGATTGTCGGAGAGGTATCTCTGGGCCCTCTCGGTAATGCACATCACATAAGCCTTGCAAGCATTGCAACTAATGAGTTAGTTGCGGGATGATGTATTACAGAACGAGTAAAGAGACTTGCCGGTAACAAGATTGAACTAGGTATTGGATACCGACGATCGAATCTCGGGCAAGTAACATACCGATGACAAAGGGAACAACGTATGTTGTTATGCGGTCTGACCGATAAAGATCTTCGTAGAATATGTAGGAGCCAATATGGGCATCCAGGTCCCATTATTGGTTATTGACCGGAGATGTGTCTCAGTCATGTCTGCATTGTTCTTGAACCGTAGGGTCCGCACGCTTAACGTTACGATGATAGTTATTATGAGTTTATGCATTTTGATGTACCTAAGTTAGTTCAGAGTCCCGGATGTGATCACGGACATGACGAGGAGTCTCGAAATGGTCGAGACATAAAGATTGATATATTGGACGGCTATATTCGGACACCGGAAGGGTTCCGGGTGATTTCGGAGAAAATCGGAGTGCCGGATGGGTTACCGGAACCCCCCGGGGAAGTAATGGGCCTTATTGGGCCTTAGGGGAGAGAGAGGGCTGCGGCCTAGGAGGTGGCGCCCCCCCACATGGGGAGTCCGAATTGGACTAGGGAGGGGGCGCGGCCCCTCTTTCCCTCTCCCTCTCCTTCTCTTTCCTTTCCCCTTTAGGTTTCCTAATTGGATTAGGAAAGGGGAGTCCTACTCCCACTAGGAGGATGACTCCCCCTCCCCATAGCGCGCCTCATAGGGCCGGCCGGCCTCCCCCTTCCTCCTTTATATACGGGGGCAGGGGGGCACCCTAGGACACACAAGTTGATCCTTGAGATCGTTCCTTAGCCGTGTGCGGTGCCCCCTGCCACCATATTCCACCTCGATCATATTGTAGCGGTGCTTAGGCGAAGCCCTGCGATGGTAGAACATCAAGATTGTCACCACGCCGTCGTGCTGACGAAACTCTTCCCCGACGCTTTGCTGGATCGGAGCCCGGGGATTGTTATCGAGCTGTACGTGTGCTAAGAACTCGGAGGTGCCGGAGTAACGGTGCTTGGATCGGTTGGATCGAGAAGACGTACGACTACTTCCTCTATGTTGCTTCAACGCTTCCGCAGTCGGTCTGCGTGGGTACGTAGACAACACTCTCCCCTCTCGTTGCTATGCATCACCATAATCTTGCGTGTGCGTAGGAATTTTTTTGAAATTACTACGTTCCCCAACAGTGGTATCAGAGCCAGGTTTTATGGTTTGATGTTATATGCACGAGTAGAACACAAGTGAGTTGTGGGTGATATAAGTCATACTGCCTACCGGCATGTCATACTTTGGTTCGGCGGTATTGTTGGATGAAGCGGCCCGGACCGACATTACGCGTACGCTTACGCGAGACTGGTTCTACCGCCGTGCTTTGCACACAGGTGGCTGGCGGGTGTCAGTTTCTCCAACTTTAGTTGAACCGAGTATGGCTACGTCCGGTCCTTGCGAAGGTTAAAACGGAGTCTATTTGACAAACTATCGTTGTGGTTTTGATGCGTAGGTGAGATTGGTTCTTGCTTAAGCCCGTAGCAGCCACGTAAAACTTGCAACAACAAAGTAGAGGACGTCTAACTTGTTTTTGCAGGGCATGTTGTGATGTGATATGGCCAAGACATGATGCTAAATTTTATTGTATGAGATGATCATGTTTTGTAACCGAGTTATCGGCAACTGGCAGGAGCCATATGGTTGTCGCTTTATTGTATGCAATGCAATCGCGATATAATGCTTTACTTTATCACTAAGCGGTAGCGATAGTCGTGGAAGCATACACTACTAGGAAAAGGCCTACTAATGGCGCACCTAATTTGGCCATTAATGGCGCATTAGTGGTGCGCCATTAGTAGCACACCATTAGTATATTTTACTAATGGCGCACCACTGGTGCGCCATTAGTATCTGGTATACTAATGGCGCACCTCAGATGCGCCATTAGTATATACAGTAGTGCGTCATTAGTATGCGTCCCAGGGGGCCATGTATACCCAGGTGCTTTGGCATACTAATGGCGCACGACAACAAGATGCACCATTAGTAACTTCGGCATACTAATGGCGCACTGTTTAGTGATGCGCCATTAGTATCCTTTGGCATACTAATGGCGCACTGTGATGTGATGCGCCATTAGTATGAATATTAGGTTTTTTTATTTTTTTATTTTCTGTTTTTTGCACAGGTTACAAAATGTATAATTGGACAAAATATAGACAACACACATCAACAATAGATTCATCGAATACAATAGAAGATTAGTCTCTGAATACAATTCATCATATTAGTCTCTGAATTGAAAAGACCGAACAAAGATAAAACATTACAAGTCTCAAGACCGCGAGTATCGAGTTTGTCGGAAGTAATACTAATCCTAACAAGTCCTACTAATCATCATCATACAACTTCTACTCGTTATTCATAACAAGTCATACGTTCATCATCTTGATAGTCTTCGAACCAACCCTACTTAATTGTTCATCAGCACATGATCATCAGTATTAGGCAGGACCTAAATACCCTATTTAAGCTAAAATAGCATAAAACAATATAGACCCTGACTCTCCATTATGAAGAATGGAGAACATCCTGTCTCCAATTCTTGCGCTTCGCTTCCTTTTGCTTCCAAGAAGCACCTTACGACTGTCCATACATTTTTTTCATCCTTTGATTTTCATGTCCCCACTTCTTTTAGAAATCTCGTATGGACAGTTGAGATTCGTAGGATGACCTGGCTGTATGTTCAAAACATTAACACTACCTTTCAGATACATCATATGAGGCACACAATTCTCTGGGATTATCTGTTGAAAAACATAGTAATAACTTCATAGTTAGCAATGATGTACTAGTTTTAGAAGTATGCAAAAGATGCACGGACGTCGTAATAGTAAAAATCTTACCAGGGTATCTCCATGGTAGTTACCGTAGTTGAACACATGCACTAGTGGCACATATTTACCATAATGTTGAGGAATTTGTTTGTGGATAATGTAATTTTCAGTGTCAGTACAAAATCCGACCAGATGATTTTTCTCCTTGTAAGTTGTTAATTCGGAGCCATCGGTGTAGTGGGTTTTGTCTACCATCTCCTGCACATTCTTTGAACAATAAAAATAAGCTGTCAATGGAAATAAGCTGTCAACTATTTTGAAATAAACAATATAAATTAGCTAATAACTATGTTTGAGAAACTCACATAGCGGTAGAATTGGAGGCGTATCAACAAGGACCCAAATGTCCATATTGTCTTGGTTGATGTCAGGATTACCAAGATCCATGGTGATAAGCATACCCTCATCAAAACCATACATCTTGCAAAATGCTTCCCAATTTTTGCAACCAAAATGGGTTACACTCTCAGAATTATATAGATTTACTTCAAAGTCCACATCGTGATGAGTCCTTAGGTGAATTTTCTTTGTTTCAGAAATTTCATGGTCTTCAAAATCCATCCTCTCCAAGACATAGCGTCTTGCATGGCATGGGATAAGCTATACTCGAATTGTAAAAGATGAAAATTACACGTTGAAATAGTTGAAGTAATGCTTAATTATGAAAATAACACTTGTCGTCGTTGTGTACCGTTTCGACTTCGAAGGTCTCCTCGAGCTTAATGCTGAAGCGCCGATCATCGTCCAGGTGAGGCATGTCGCACTGACCTCGATTGTCGTGGCACCAGTCGCACTCCGCCGGGAGACTTTCGTCGTCTGATGATGATGACGACATATCCTGGGACAACTCCCAGAATTGCTTGCCGCCCGAACCACCGGCCTCATCGTTGTGGGCCATGTTTTGCTCTAAATAGGAAAAAAGTTTGGTCAAAAAGTTGGTTATTGTCAAGGAACAAGATCATGGTCTCATCATTTAGGGTTTGTCGACACCGAGGCACCCTAAAAGCCTAAGCTTTCATCATTTAGGGTTTCGACGCCGAGGCACCCTAAAAGCCTAAGCGTACATCATTTAGGTTCTCATCGACACCGAGGCATCCGGGGCAGCCAAGTTAAGTTTTCATCATTTAGGGTTTATCGATACTGAGGCACCCTAAATGCTAAGTTAAGTTTTCATCATTTAGGGTTTATCGATGCCGAGGCACCCTAAATGCTAAGTTAAGTTTTCATCATTTAGGGTTTATCGATGCCGAGGCACCCTGGGTTATCACTTGGCACTAATCACTTGGCTCTATTGCCACCTATGGTTTAATACAGCAAGAATAAAGGGGCAGTTGATCCTACTTAATTAAGTACTAAGATACCTCGGCCCATGCATTAGTAGCAAGTACCTCATATGTCCGATTTTTAGCAAAGTCATGCTAAAATTCACGGAAAATTTCAGCATGACCTTTGCTGAAAATAGGACATATGGAGTACCCGAATTTGCCGGAACGGAAGTTAATCGACATTCCGGCAAACTCAAGGGCCTCTCGGGGTACCTGCAAATTCATCACGACACGATGGTCGGAGACAAAACCCAGCAAACTAACATGTAAAACATGTCCAATGAGAGCATATAATTCAACAACTCCACTGAAAATGAGAGCTGAAAGATGCAGGGAGAGCACAAACAGCTCAGTTAAATCAATCCATCTAGCATTTTAGGTTTTGCTAGAAATACCTTTAACATCAGTTTCAATATGATTTATAGAGTCAACATCCAGTAAGTATAATCAAGGTAATCAACCATTCCCATAAAACAAGACAAGTTTGATTCAATACTGCTAATATGATTGGAGATTACTATGAACATGTGGCAAGACTACTTTGATAACAAGGGCCACTAGTTGGCTAGTAGTTGAACTAGCAGCTTGCCCATATCATTGACACCACGCACTGCTATGACAGCTCTCAGCAGCAACCTCCAAGGCTCCGACAACCGACACAGATAACCTGTCTCAAATATGAGCCTCAAGACAAGCTTCGCATTCTTGAGTTTAATTTTTTCCAGAATTTTAGAGGCCCCACAAATTCAGTTCAGGTATTTTATACCATGTTAAAGACAGTAATGTATAGAGGTTTAGCCCTCGTCCTTAGATTCAGTTTCCTAATCTTTTTGTTTTCTACAAAGATATTCCCAACCTTCATGATGCTGGTAAGAAAAGAGCTACTCTCTGAATCTTTTATCTATTTATACCTGTAAATTAGCACTCTGATGCTGGCCTTGACAAATGATCCCACTATGTTGTTTGCTGGAATCTGCAAAATGATCCCACTATGTTGACAAATGATCCCACTATGTTGTTATACTTGAGAACACTGTAACAAAATCAAAACCACAATAAACAGTGCTCAGATATAACAGGTACAATTACACAAAGCATCTGAATACACACATACTTCATCTATCAAGTATAACTCTGTTAAGCCAAGAAGCATCTGAATGCACTACAGCAAGTTTTGGTTGGATGGAGTGAAACATTTTTTTTGCCCCATGTGTTTTCAGTGAAATTATTGGGATTTGTAACTATGGGCCAATTTGCCTGCAGTTGGTGAAGATTATAGAATGGTAAAGCAAAATCAGGCTCTGGTGGAGCCTATGCAAACAATGATGTTTGTTACTCGAGAGAGAATCGTCAACTCTAGATGTTTGGTTACTTAGATATATAAATGGCAGAAACCATAATCATATATATATATATATATATATATATATATATATATATATATATATATATATATATATATATATATGCACAAGCAGATGCATTTCGCATTTCTTTTACATAATCTTTATGAACACATAGCAAACTCATTAGAAGTCACAGAAAAATGTTTGCTAGTGCGATTCTCACAAATAATAACCATCGGGATGGAGAAGTACACAGAATGGGTGGAAAATAACTCAATCGGTCCACAAATGTGCCCCCCAGAGTACAGGTCCTAAATGTAAGCAGTGTGGTATTTGACTAAAAAAGTGTGGCATTAATTCTAGTTATTTCTGTCAATGGAGTTTGAATAGATGGCAACTGCCATGTCTTAGATAATTAGGGGTTTGAATAGATGGAAATTGCTATGTGTTTGCTCTAATGTAGATTTGTAAAAATGTCATATGTAGCATATGTTGAACTACTTTGTCCAACAAAATATTTATCTATCTAACAAATTAAAGTGCACTGGGTCATGGCCAATTTTGGAGGCGACAAGGAGGAGGAAGGGTGGAGAGGGAGGAAGGAGGAAGGAGGAGAGGTACCTGGGCGGGCGCGGTCGGTCGCCGGAGGAGTCGGGGTTGGGGTTGGTGTCGGGGTCAGCGGCGGTGGGGGCGTCGAAGGGATGCCTCGGTTGGTCGTGGGGAGGCCGGCGGCCACGGCGAGGTCGCGGAGGCGTCGGCGATGGAGGAGCTGCGGTGGTGGGGGCCGTGGGGGCGCGGGGGCGCCGGCAACGGTGGCGGCGGCTAGGAACCCTAGCTGTCGTGCTCGGGAGGGAGGATGTCGCAGGCAGGGCCGCGGGGGGAGGGGTACGGCGAGGGCGCGGGCGCGGGCGGAGGGGGGACGGTGAGGGAGGTGGTCGGGTGCGGCGGGGGAAGCGAGCACAGCCAGGGAAGTGGTGGGTGGTGGTGATCAGGCGCGGGTGAGACGAGGCGGGGGAGGGAATACTAATGGCGCACCAACTCTAAATGCGCCATTAGTAATCCAGGTTACTAATGGCGCACCTTCTGGTGGTGCGCCATTAGTAGTTTTGCAAAAAAAAAACATACTAATGGCGCACTGTCCCACAGTGCGCCATTACTAGTTTAAACTAGTAATGGCGCACGGTGGAACAGTGCGCCATTAGTAGTTTTGCAAAAAAAGGAATAAAAAATATAATAAAGAAAACAACATTAGTGGCGCACTTTCCGACATGTGCGCCATTACTAGTTACAACTAGTAATGGCACACTGTGTCTGGATGCGCCATTAGTATGTTTGGACAGGCGCACTAGTTCAATTTTTTTTGATACTAATGGCGCACCCTGGGCTAGGTGCGCCATTAGTAGTTTCAACTCTAATGGCGCATCAGAAGGTGGTGCACCATTAGTATATACTAATGGCGCACCGCTTGTCTGGTGCGCCATTAGTGTCAATCCCATCTATAGCCCTTTTTCTAGTAGTGATAAGATTGGCGAGACGACAACGATGCTACGATGGAGATCAAGGTGTCGCGCCGGTGACGATGGTGATCATGACGGTGCTTCGGAGATGGAGATCACAAGCACAAGATGATGATGGCCATATCATATCACTTATATTGATTGCATGTGATGTTTATCTTTTTATGCATCTTATCTTGCTTTGATTGACGGTAGCATTATAAGATGATCTCTCACTAAATTATCAAGAAGTGTTCTCCATGAGTATGCACCGTTGCCAAAGTTCGTCGTGCCCAGACACCACGTGATGATCGGGTGTGATAAGCTCTACGTCCATCTACAACGGGTGCAAGCCAGTTTTGCAGACGCAGAATACTCAGGTTAAACTTGACGAGCCTAGCATATGCAGATATGGCCTCGGAACACGGAGACCGAAATGTCGAGCGTGAATCATATAGTAGATATGATCAACATAATGATGTTCACCATTGAAAACTAATCCATTTCACGTGATGATCGGTTATGGTTTAGTTGATTTGGATCACGTGATCACTTAGAAGATTAGAGGGATGTCTTTCTAAGTGGGAGTTCTTAAGTAATATGATTAATTGAACTTTAATTTATCATGAACTTAGTCCTGGTAGTATTAGCATATCTATGTTGTAGATCAATAGCTCGCGTTGTTGCTTTCATATGTTTATTTTGATATGTTCCTAGAGAAAATTGTGTTGAAAGATGTTAGTAGCAATGATGCGGATTGGATCCGTGATCTGAGGTTTATCCTCATTGCTGCACAGAAGAATTATGTCCTTGATGCACCGCTAGGTGACAGACCTATTGCAGGAGCAGATGCAGACGTTATGAACATTTAGCTAGCTCAATATGATGACTACTTGATAGTTTAAGTGCACCATGCTTAACGGCTTAGAATCGGGACTTCAAAGACGTTTTGAACATCATGGACCATATGAGATGTTCCAGGAGTTGAAGTTAATATTTCAAGAAAATACCCGAGTTGAGAGATATGAAGTCTCCAACAAGTTCTATAGCTAAAAGATGGAGGAGAATCGCTCAACTAGTGAGCATGTGATCAGATTGTCTGGGTACTACAATCGCTTGAATCAAGTGGGAGTTAATCTTCCAGATAAGATAGTGATTGACAGAATTCTCTAGTCACCATCACCAAGTTAGTAGAACTTCATGATGAACTATAGTATGCAAGGGATGACGAAAACGAATCCCGATCTTTTCATGATGATGAAATCGATGAAGGTAGAAATCAAGAAAGAGCATCAAGTGTTGATGGTTGACAAGATCACTAGTTTCAAGAAAAGGGCAAAGGGAAAAAGGGGAACTTCAAGAAAAACAGCAAGCAAGTTGCTGCTCATGTGAAGAAGCCCAAGTCTGGTCCTAAGCCTGAGACTAAAGTGCTTCTACTGCAAAGGGACTGGTCACTGGAAGCGGAACTACCCCAAGTGATTGGCGGATAAGAAGGATGGCAAAGTGAACAAAAGTATATTTGATATACATGTTATTGATGTGTACTTTACTAGTGTTTATAGCAACCCCTCAGTATTTGATACTGGATCAGTTGCTAAGAGTAGTAACTCGAAACAGGAGTTGCAGAATAAACAGAGACTAGTTAAGGGTGAAGTGACGATGTGTGTTGGAAGTAGTTCCAAGATTGATATGATCATCATCGCACACTCCCTATACTTTCGGGATTAGTGTTGAACCTAAATAAGTGTTATTTGGTTTTTGTGTTAAGCATGAATATGATTTGATCATGTTTATTGCAATACGGTTATTCATTAAAGTCAGAGAATAATTGTTGTTCTGTTTACATGAATAAAACCTTCGATGGTCATACACCCAATGAAACAAGTTTGTTGGATCTCGATCGTAGTGATACACATATTCATAATATTGAAACCAAAAGATGCAAAGTTAATAATGATAGTGCAACTTATTTGTGGCACTACCGTTTAAGTCATATTGGTGTAAAGCGCATGAAGAAACTCCATGCTGATGGGCTTTTGGAATCACTTGATTATGAATCACTTGATGCTTGCGAACCATGCCTTATGGGCAAGATGACTAAAACGCCGTTCTCCGGAACAATGAAGCAAGCAACAGATTTCTTGGAAATCATACATACTGATGTATGTGGTCCGATGAATATTAAGGCTTGCAGCAGGTATCATTATTTTCTGACCTTCACAGATGATTTGAGCAGATATGGGGATATCTACTTGATGAAACATAAGTCTGAAACATTTGAACAATTCAAAGAATTTCAGAGTGAAGTGGAAAATCATCGTGACAAGAAAATAAAAGTTTCTACGATATGACCGCAGAGGTAAAATATTTGAGTTACGAGTTTGGCCTTCAACTAAAACAATGTGAAATAGTTTCACTACTCACGCCACCTGGAACACCATAGTGTAATGGTGTGTCCAAACGTCATAACCGTACTTTATTAGATATAGTGCGATCTATGATGTCTCTTACCGATCTACCACTATCGTTTTGGGGTTATGCATTAGAAACAGCTGCATTCACGTTAAATAGGGCACCATCTAAATCCGTTGAGACGACACCGAGTGAACTATGGTTTGGCAAGAAACCTAAGTTGTCGTTTCTTAAAAGTTTGAGGTTGCAATGCTTATGTGAAAAAGTTTCAACCTGATAAGCTCAAACTCAAATCGGAGAAATATGTCTTCATAAGATACCCAAAGGAGACAGTTGGGTACACCTTCTATCATAGATTCGAAGGCAAGACATTCGTTGCTAAGAATGGATCCTTTCTATAGAAGGAGTTTCTCTCGAAAGAAGTGAGTGGGAGGAAAGTAGAAAACTTGATAAGGTAATTGTACCTTCTCCCTTATTGGAAAGTAGTTCATCACAAAAATCTGTTCTTGTGACTACTACACCAATTAGTGAGGAAGCTAATGATGATGATCATGTAACTTCAGATCAAGTTACTACCGAATCTCGTAGGTAAACCAGAGTGAGATCCGCACCAGAGTGGTACGGTAATCCTGTTCTGGAGGTCATGTTACTTGACCATGACGAACCTACGAACTATGAGGAAGCGATGATGAGCCCAGATTCCGCGAAATGGTTTGAGGCCATGAAATCTGAGATATGATCCATGTATGAGAACAAAGTTTGGACTTTGGTTGACTTGCCCGATGATCGGCAAGCAATTGAGGATAAATGGATCTTCAAGAGGAAGACGGACGCTGATAGTAGTGTTACTATCTACAAAGCTAGAATTGTCGCAAAAGGTTTTCGACAAGTTCAAGGTGTTGACTATGATGAGAGCTTCTCACTCGTATCTATGCTTGAGTCTGTCCGGATCATGTTAGTAATTGCCGCATTTTATGAAATCTGGCAAATGGATAAACAAAACTGCATTCCTTAATGGATTTATTAAAGAAGAGTTGTATATGATGCAACCAGAAGGTTTTGTCAATCCGAAAGGTGCTAACAAAATGTGCAAGCTCCAGCGATCCATCTGTGGACTGGTGCAAGCATCTCGGAGTTGGAATATACACTTTGATGAGTTGATCAAAGCATATAGTTTTATACAGACTTGCGGTGAAGCCTATATTTACAAGAAAGTGAATGGGAGCACTACAGCACATCTGATAAGTATATGTGAATGACATATTGTTGATCGGAAGTAATGTAGAATTATTCTGTAAAGCATAAAAAGAGTGTTTGAAAGGAGTTTTTCAAAGAAATACTTCGGTGAAGCTGCTTACATATTGAGCTCCAAGATCTATAGAAATAGATCAAGACGCTTGATAAGTTTTTTCAATGAGTACATACCTTGACAAGATTTTGAAGTAGTTCAAAATGAAGAAGTCAAAGAAAGAGTTCTTGCCTATATTACAAGGTGTGAAGTTGAGTAAGACTCAAGGCCCGACCACGTCAGAAGATAGAAAGAGAATGAAAGTCATTCCCTATGCCTTGGCCATAGGTTCTATAAAGTATGTCATGCTGTATACCAGATCTATTGTATAGCTTGCACTGATTTGGCAAGGGAGTACAATAGTGATCTAGGAGTAGATCACTGGACAGCGGTCAGAATTATCCTTAGTGAAATAAGGATATGTTTCTCGATTATGGACGTGACAAAAAGGTTCGTCGTAAAGGGTTACGTTGATGTAAGTTTTTGACACTGATCCAGATGATTCTAAGTCTCAATCTGGATACATATTGAAAGTGGGAGCAATTAGCTAGAGTAGCTCCGTGCAGAGCATTGTAAACATAGAATTTTGCAAAATACATACGGATCTGAATTTGGCAGGCCCGTTGACTAAATTTCTCTCACAAGCAAAACATGATCACTCTTTGGGTGTTAATCACATAGCGATGTGAACTAGATTATTGAATATAGTAAACCTTTTGGGTGTTAGTCACATGGAGATGTGAACCAATCACATAAAGATGTGAACTATTGGTGTTAATCACATAACGATGTGAACTAGATTATTGACTCTAGTGCAAGTGGGAGACTGAAGGAAATATGCCCTAGAGGCAATAATAAAGTTATTATTTATTTCCTTATTTCATGATAAATGTTTATTATTCATGCTAGAATTGTATTAACCGGAAACATAATACATGTGTGAATACATAGACAAACAGAGTGTCACTAGTATGCCTCTACTTGACTAGCTCGTTAATCAAAGATGGTTATGTTTCCTAACCATGAACAAAGTGTTGTTATTTGATTAACGAGGTCACATCATTAGTTGAATGATCTGATTGACATGACCCATTCCATTAGCTTAGCACCCGATCGTTTAGTATGTTGCTATTGCTTTCTTCATGACTTATACATGTTCCTATGACTATGAGATTATGCAACTCCCGTTTGCCGGAGGAACACTTTGTGTGCTACCAAACGTCACAACGTAACTGGGTGATTATAAAGGAGCTCTACAGGTGTCTCCAAAGGTAGATGTTGGGTTGGCGTATTTCGAGATTAGGATTTGTCACTCCGATTGTCGGAGAGGTATCTCTGGGCCCTCTTGGTAATGCACATCACATAAGCCTTGCAAGCATTGCAACTAATGAGTTAGTTGCGGGATGATGTATTACAGAACGAGTAAAGAGACTTGCCGGTAACGAGATTGAACTAGGTATTGGATACCGACGATCGAATCTCGGGCAAGTAACATACCGATGACAAAGGGAACAACGTATGTTGTTATGCGGTCTGACTGATAAAGATCTTCGTAGAATATGTAGGAGCCAATATGGGCATCCAGGTCCCGCTATTGGTTATTGACCGGAGATGTGTCTCAGTCATGTCTGCATTGTTCTCGAACCGTAGGGTCCGCACGCTTAACGGTATGATGACAGTTATTATGAGTTTATGCATTTTGATGTACCGAAGTTAGTTCGGAGTCCCGGATGTGATCACGGACATGATGAGGAGTCTCGAAATGGTCGAGACATAAAGATTGATATATTGGACGGCTATATTCGGACACCGGAAGGGTTCCGGGTGATTTAGGAGAAAACCGGAGTGCCGGAGGGATTACCGGAACCCCCCGGGGAAGTAATGGGCCTTATTGGGCCTTAGGGAAGAGAGAGGGCTGCGGCCTAGGAGGTGGCGTGCCCCCCCCACATGGGGAGTCCGAATTGGACTAGGGAGGGGGCTCGGCCCCTCTTTCCCTCTCCCTCTCCTTCTCTTTCCTTTCCCCTTTAGGTTTCCTAATTGGATTAGGAAAGGGGAGTCCTACTCCCACTAGGAGGAGGACTCCCCCTCCCCTTGGCACGCCTCATAGGGCCGGCCGGCCTCCCCCTTGCTCCTTTATATACGGGGGCAGGGGGGCACCCTAGGACACACAAGTTGATCCTTGAGATCGTTCCTTAGCTGTGTGCGGTGCCCCCTGCCACCATATTCCACCTCGATCATATTGTAGTAGTGCTTAGGCGAAGCCCTGCGACGGTAGAACATCAAGATCGTCACCACGCCGTCGTGCTGACGAAACTCTTCCCCGACGCTTTGCTGGATCGGAGCCCGGGGATTGTTATCGAGCTGTACGTGTGCTAAGAACTCGGAGGTGCCGGATTAACGGTGCTTGGATCGGTCAGATCGGGAAGACGTACGACTACTTCCTCTATGTTGCGTCAACGCTTCCGCAGTCGGTCTGCGTGGGTACATAGACAACACTCTCCCCTCTCGTTGCTATGCATCACCATGATCTTGCGTGTGCGTAGGATTTTTTTTGAAATTACTATGTTCCCCAACAGGACCTCAAACCGCTATATTGGTGCCATTTTAAAGGCCGTCAAAAAATTTCCGGCTTAAAAAGAAGGTTTCTGGTTTAGAATCTGGCTCAAGGGAAAGCTATCTCCCGAAAAGCTTTGAAGCTCTCAGTATCTAGTTTAAGAATTTCCGGTTCAAAAGAATAATCTCTCGCAAGTTCGAGTTCTCAGGAAAAATTAAGGGGACCAAATAGAGTCTGCTGCACAGCACAACTCAAACATGGGTATCCCTTGAGCATAACTCACAGTATCATTTGGGGGCTTGGTCATATTCAAACCATAGTTACACCTCTTGATCCGGCTATCAAGCCAATGTTATCATAAGAGCACAGCTCTGGTTATTTCGGTAATCCGGCTATCAAGCCGGTATTATCATAAGGGGCCAAAGAGAGTCTGCTGCACAGCACAACTCAAACATGGGTATCCCTTGAGCACAGCTCACAATATCACTTGGGGGCTATGTTCAAACCATAGTCACACCTCTTGATAGGCTTAAGGCCACCAGGGAAATTACTTGGGGGCTCTGGTCGTATCCGAACCATAGCTTATACCCTCTTGATCAGCATAAGGGCACCAGGGAAATCACTTGGGGGCTTGGTCGTATCCGAACCATAGCTACACCTCTTGATAGGCATAAGGCCACCAGGGAAATCACTTGGGGGCTATGGGTTCAAACCATAGTTACACCTCTTGATAGGCATAAGGGCACTAGGGAAATCACTTGGGGGCTTGGTCGTATTCGAACCATAGCTACACCTCTTGATCGGCGCAATGCCACAATTATGACTACATGGGGGCTCTGGTCGTATCCGAACCATAGCTTAAACCCTCTTGATCATACATATACATCATCATATATTGCATCATATGTTGCATCATCATTACATCATCATAGCATGTATCATATGTGCATGGATATACCGGCTTATATGGCAGGAATCGGTTTTCAAACCAGGTTATACTTATTCAAATCTTAATAGCCAACACGGCCGGATTTTATTATGGTTAACAATAACCAGTATTATGATTAAGGTTTTCAAAGTCGCTTTAGCGCAATGGCTATCATATTATCAATGGACATGCTTTATTCTACAATTGAAGGAATAGTCCCGAGTCACTGCAGGCTTACGACCCGGCACTTGGGGGCTACATTATTCAAGTTGGGATTACATCAAATACACAAGTCTCATGTCGCTGCAAGCATGCACCATGATACTTGGAGGCTAATGCAAAGTCATTGTTTGATCACTTATTGAAGACCCGACTCATCAATCGTAATGAGCCGGCCCTTAGGGACTACCAATTGCTCCTGTCAATAATTCAAGGTACACAAATTTTCATCTATTATTGAAGGATCCACTGCTCAGTTGGTAAAGCACAAAGCTCCCAAACTTGTGGACGTGGGTTCAAGCCCCATGATGGGGGTTACATCGTATAATATTCTCAATGAAGTATATATAAAGTCCCAGTTCAATATTATCTTACTGAGCCGGCCGTTGGGGGCTACACGTTGCTGTTCAAGTCTACATGATCATATCTATAAAGTCCCTGCTCCTTATTGCATAATGACCCAGCCCTTGGGGGCTACACTGGTTGAAGTTTTTATGAGCATCAGGCAATTACATGTCCCACGTTGCTGCAGGCATGAAAACCCGGCACTTGGCGGCTACATATGTGGAATACTCAGTTTATGACTAATGACTGGGATGAACAAATCCGATTTCTTCAAGATTGTGATATTTATATTGAAGCAGGTCTTAAAGCTGTTACTATGCTACCTTCTTAAGACTTGGGGGCTACAAATGATAGGCATATAAGAGGTATATTTTTGAGCTTGATATTAACTACCATTATGAACCGGCGCAATCAACATTTGTAAACCAGCAATGATAAATCGGCAAAGTTCTACATTCTTAAACCAGCAAGTTCTACATTCTTAAACTGGCTGAAGATCAGATTGATTATGAAGCTGGCCTATTGACCCAGATTTTATAGAAGAAGGAAGTGACAAGGACTTAAGGATGATCAGGATCAGTTTAACATGGATAAATCCAAATTGAACTGGGGGCTAATGTCGGGGATATACCCCGCGGTATGATCCGGCCGGAGTTATAACCCGGCTGGGACTTGGTAAACCGGCTGACAGTTAAGACAGACAGTTAACCCAGACGGTAAACCAGTAGGTTGATAACCCGACATGCGTTAAGTCAGACGGTAAACCGGCAGGAGTTAAGTCAGATGATAACCCGGCAGGAGTTAAGTTAGATGATAACTCAGCAGACAATCATAAACCGACAGATAATCATAAACCGGCAGACATTGATAACTGGGTTGCCAGGGGTTATGAAGCCCGAGACGTTATGAAGCCCAAGATGTTAAGAAGCCCATGAAGAGAAGTCATAATAGTTAAGTCTTAAGTCCGAGTTGGACTCTACATGTAACCTGCCCCTTCAACTTATATAAGGAGGGGCAGGGCTCCCCAAAGAGGGACAAGTAAGAAGAGACAATCTTAAGGGTTAGGGTTAACTGGGAGAGCTGGTTTACGGCGACTTACTCATGATCATAATGAGATCTAGCCAAAAATAGCATGTAGTGCTATTACCGGATGATGTTTCCCAGGGCCCGAATCTGTCTAAATCCTTGTCTTGTGTTGCGTCTCTCGATTCCGCTCAACCCCTCTCAAGCTACCACATAGATGCGTTGGCCTCACGACTAAGTCCTCACACTAGAACATCTGCCGTGATATTTCCACGACAAGTTCGCAAAAAAAAACGAGAGGGTTCATCAACTCAACTACAAGAAGATTTGCAATCATAACAGAATCTGGGTATCTCCACTACTAGCGAAAAGCCTAGCAGCAGCGTGGGTTCTAGGTATATCAATAGCGCGGGGACCAGCGCTACTGATAAGGCGCTACAGCTAACCGTAGCAGCAGTGCGTGCACGCCCGCGCTACTGCTATACAACTGTAGCAGCAGCGTGCTGCGTGGAAGCTCGCTACTGCTAATAGCTCTAGCGCGCTTTGGCTGGACGCGCTACTGCTACTGTCACGCTGCTGCTAACTTTTCTCCACTCGCTACTGCTAATTTTAGTAGTTTTTGATTTTTTTTGCATATTTGTTTTGTATTTGAACATGCTTTATACAAGAATCTTTAGCAGATACAAATATCATCATGATACACATACAAATGGCTGCGAGACCACAAATGTAATCATAGCATATACATACAAATTGTCTCATCATAATCATCATCCAACACAAAGTGGTATCTCGTCATCATCTCGAAAATAGCGATACATGGAAGTCTCGAATATTTGCAGCTACACCGTCATCCATCTAAACAATGGTATACGCGAGAAGAGCTATCACTATGAGTGAGAGTAGAACTATGCAGTACATGACGCGGCGGTTACGAATCCTGTCTCGCGCTAGCGTGAACCTCAAGTAACTAGCTTCTCCTTCTTGTCTGGTTTTGAAGCCTTTATGGCTGGCGCCCGAGACCCCATTCACTTGCGCCTGACACTCAGGCCACTAGTTGTACAGCCCCGAAACCTTCCCTTTGTACATGACATAGCACTGCCATCTCACCATCAAGAAACTAGGTACCTGTTAGAGATGCAACTTCATCAAGAGGATGTACAATCGTATGCAACAAAATATACTAGAGCAACACGAAAAAGAAAGGGTTAGCAACTAGATGCAACATACAGTACGCAAACTAATTAACTAGAGGTAGGCAGGTCATCGTACCAAAACTAACAAAGTAGCGTTATGCAAGTTCGGCAGGGACCATGGACATCACAAAGTTTCATCGCTACAGAAAGTATACAAGTTCAACCGACACATATCATCATCGGCATCATAAATCACTAGAAGTTCCATCCTTCCATAGCATCGAGGATGGACCCTAGCTTCTTGAACGGCGTGAGGTCATGACATTGCATGCTTATGCGAGTTCGGATGTCAGCTCGCGATATAGGGCCGTGGTGGAACATCCCCTTCTCATCGACGACTTCTTTCATGATGATCGTTGCAATGTCCCTTTGGATGCGAAAGAAGTTGTCTCTAAGTTTATAATCCGCTTCTCCATGAGATTCTACCCACTTGCGGATATGATCATCGTTTCTGGTTTTCATACGAAGCTTTTGGTGATCTGTGTTGAACTCAATCATGAGATGGAGGATGTAGAATCCATCTTTCTTGCTTGGTTTTGGGACATGGATGCAGCAAAAGTTAGTTTTATGCGCGAAACCCATCTTCTTGTTCCATTGTTTCCTGATCTGCATGTGGCCACCTCTAATGCTGAAGCCTTGGAGAGCATCATCTAGAATATTCATTATGTGGGTGTAGTCCTTCTTCTCGTAGTCTCTGGAAGGGTCAAAATACACGGCGTGGGTGACTCGCGGGTAAAGAACGATAAGGACGGCGCACCCATTGCTGCGGGGGAAAGACACCTCAAATTATTCTCCATATGAGCGAGAAGGAATGATTGAAATGTACGAGAGGGTTGTCCAGAACTGACTTACTTTGGATGATAAGGCAGGAGGACAATTTCCTGGTCCTTATTCTGTACCATGAAGTTTTGGAGGTAGTCCCTAGCAGTTTCACGCTCAAAGTCGCCGAGACTCAAGAAAGACTCGTGCATGTAGTACGGGTCCGCCACACAGATTTGCGGGACTTCTTCTCTCTTCATGACGGAGCTCATATGTAGCGCAAAAAGGCGGACGATTGTAAAATCGAGCCGCCTTGTCAGAAATAGTCAAAGATATGGTCAAATCGCAGGAAGAACACCTCCGCGGGCCGTTTGTCGACGTAGCACTTCCCCTCAGGCACACAAGCCGCGTATTTTGGATATCCTGGATCCTTCGAGGCTAGTAGGATTTTCTCAGTCGACAGCACATGGTCGTGCAGTCTCCTGCGATCCCCTGATAGTGCCTCTAGTGGTTTCGGCGGTAGCATCGGTTCGCCCGTGAGATGGAACATGGCTGCACCTTTCACGAGTACACGCTCTTCAGAATCCATCGTCTGGATGCTATGTGCTCTGGCTTGTTTGGAGGCAGCTATCTTCCCCGATCTCTTCCTCTCCTTTTTCTTGGGCAAACCTTCCAGACCCTTCCTTAACCCCTGCCCCAGTGTTCGCGGGCTAAGCACTGTACGATCCCTCGGCTAGTTGAGCCTGTGTTGAGGCGGCATCTTCAGGTGTGTCCTGTGAGGATTTCATGAATAGAGACGTTTTGCAATCCCTGCCACGACCTTCCTGCTCGGGCAAATCATCCATATCCTCATTAGCATGCTCATATCCTGATTCATCATATGGTTGACTCATCATATCTAAGTCACACTCATACGCGTTTGTATCGAGGAAACCCATTGGGTCGACCTCCGTCTCATCATCCATTCTCTGTTCTACATGACCAATTACATCAGCCAGTACTATTGCACCCCCTTCATCACGTCGTCCGCCACTCAGCCAAAGACGAAGGCCCACCTAGTGCACCAGAGACTGAGGACGGGCTTCTATGAGCGGGAGCGACTGTGAGAGGAGGCCCGGTTGCGTGAGCAAGTGATGGTGCGGTGGTGTTGTTGTTCACGGAGTTGCTTGATACGTCTCCAACGTATCTATAATTTTTGATTGTTCCATGCTATTATATTATCTGTTTTGGATGTTAATGAGCTATATTTTACACTTTTATATTATTTTTGGGACTAACCTGTTAACCGGAGGCCCAACCCAAATTGTTGTTTTTTTGCCTATTTTAGTGTTTCGCAGAAAAGGAATGTCAAATGGAGTCCAAATGGAATGAAACCTTCGGGAGCGTTATTTTTGGAACAAATGTGATCCAGGGGACTTGGAGTGGACGTCAAGAAACAATCGAGGAGGTCATGAGGCAGGGGGCGCGCCTACCCCCCTGGGCGCGCCCTCCACCCTCATGGGCCCCTTGTTGCTCCACCGACCTACTTCTTCCTCCTATATATATCCATATACCCCGCAAACATCCAGGAGCACCACGAAACCATATTTCCACCACCGCAACCATCTGTACCCAAGAGATCCCATTTTGGGGCCTTTTCCAGAGCTCCGCCGGAGGGGGAATTGATCACGGAGGGCCTCTACATCAACTCCATGGCCCCTCCGATAATGTGTGAGTAGTTTACTTCAGACCTTCGGGTCCATAGCTAGTAGCTAGATGGCTTCTTCTCTCTCTTTGGATCTCAATACAAAGTTCTCCTCGATTCTCTTGGAGATCTATTCAATGTAATCTTCTTTTGCAGTGTGTTTGTCGAGATCCGATGAATTGTGGGTTTATGATCAAGTTTATCTATGAACAATATTTGAATCTTATCTGAATTCTTTTATGTGTGATTGGCTTATCTTTGTAAGTCTCTTTGAATTACCAGTTTGGTTTGGCCTACTAGATTGATCTTTCTTGCAATGGGAGAAGTGCTTAGCTTTGGGTTCAATCTCGCGGTGCTCGATCCCAGTGACAGAAAGGGAAACAACACGTATTGTATTGTTGCCATCGAGGATAAAAAGATGGGGTTTACATCATATTGCATGAGTTTATCGCTCTACATCATGTCATCTTCCTTAAGGCGTTACTCCGTTCTTATGAACTTAATACTCTAGATGCATGCTGGATAGCGGTCGATGTGTGGAGTAATAGTAGTAGATGCAGGCAGGAGTCGGTCTACTTGTTACGGACGTGATGCCTATATACATGATCATGTCTAGATATTCTCATAATTATTTGCTTTTCTATTAATTGGTCAATAGGAATTTGTTCACCCACCGTAATACTGATGCTCTTGAGAGAAGCCACTAGTGAAACCTATGGCCCCTGGGTCTATTCTCCATCATATAAGTTTTCAATCTATTTTATATTGCAATCTTTACTTTCAATCTATATAATAAAAATATCAAAAATATTTATCTTATTATTATTATCTCTATCAGATCTCACCCTTGCAAGTGGCCGTGAAGGGATTGACAACCCCTTTATCGCATTGGTTGGGAGGTTCTTATTTGTTTGCGTAGGTATGAGGTGACTCACGCGTGGTCTCCTACTGGATTGATACCTTGGTTCTCAAAAACTGAGGGAAATACTTACGCTGCTTTACTGCATCACCCTTTCCTCTTCAAGGGAAAACCAAGGCAGTGCTCAAGAGGTAGCAAGAAGGATTTCTGGCGCCGTTGCTGGGGAGATCTACGCCAAGTCAAGACATACCAAGTACCCATCACAACTCTTATCCTTCGCATTACATTATTTACCATTTGCCTCTCGTTTTTCTCTCCCCCACTTCACCCTTGCCATTTTATTCGCCCTCTTTTTCCATTCCCCTTCTCTTTTTCAATTTGCCTCTTTTGCCTGTTTCTTGTTTGCTTGTGTGTTGGATTGGTTGCTTGTCACGATGGCTCAAGATAATACTAAATTGTGTGACTTTGCCAATACCAACAGTAATGATTTTATTAGCACTCCGATTGCTCCTCTTACCGATGCTGAATCCTGTGAGATTAATACTGCCTTGCTGAATCTTGTCATGAAAGACCCGTTTTCTGGCCTTCCTAGTGAAGATGCCGCTACCCATATAAACAACTTTGTTGATTTGTGTGATATGCAAAATAAGAAAGATGTGGATAATGATATTGTTAAACTTAAGCTATTTCCATTTTCGCTTAGAGATCGTGCTAAAGCTTGGTTTTCATCTTTGCCTAAAAATAGTATTGATTCGTGGAATAAGTGCAAGAAAGAACCGCTAGGATGCTTGCTAAGAAAGATTGCTTTGTGAAGGCGTGTTCTTCTATTTTTCATGATAATAAAGATGAAGATCTAAAAGTGATTGATGTGTCCCCTATTAAATCTTTGTTTTGCAATATGAATCTTGATAAAGATGGGACTGGAGATGAGTCAACTTTAGTTAGAAGGCGTCCCAGTGATTTGGAGTTTTTAGATCTTGATGCAAAAATTGTTAAAAGTGGGATTGAAGAGGTCAAAACTTTAGATAGCAATGAACCCACTATCTTGGATTTCAAGGAATTTAATTATGATAATTGATCTTTGATAGATTGTATTTCCTTGTTGCAATCAGTGCTAAATTCTCCTCATGCTTATAGTCAAAATAAAGCTTTTACTAAACATATCGTTGATGCTTTGATGCAATCTTATGAAGAAAAACTTGAGTTGGAAGTTTCTATCCCCAGAAAACTTTATGATGAGTGGGAACCTACAATTAAAATTAAAATTAAAAATCATGAATGCTATGCTTTGTGTGATTTGGGTGCTAGTGTTTCCATGATCCCAAAAACTTTGTGTGATTTGCTAGGTTTCCGTGAATTTGATGATTGTTCTTTAAACTTGCACCTTGCGGATTCCACCGTTAAGAAACCTATGGGAAAATTTAATGATGTTCTTATTGTTGCAAATAGGAATTATGTGCCCATAGATTTCATTGTTCTTGATATAGATTGCAATCCTTCATGTCCTATTATTCTTGGTAGACCATTCCTTAGAACGATTGGTGCAATTATTGATATGAAGGAAGGGAATATTAGATTCCAATTTCCGTTAAGGAAAGGCATGTAACACTTCCCTAGAAAGAAAATTAAATTATCATATGAATCTATTATGAGGGCCACTTATGGATTGCCTACCAAAGATGGCAATACCTAGATCTATCTTCGCATTTATGCCTAGCTAGGGGCGTTAAACGATAGCGCTTGTTGGGAGGCAACCCAATTTTATTTTTATTCCTTGCTTTTTGTTCCTGTTTAGTAATAAATAATTTATCTAGCCTCTGTTTTTGTTGTGTTTTTTGTGTTTAATTAATGTTTGTGCCAAGTAGAACCGTTGGGAAGACTTGGGGAAATTCTTTTTGATCTTGCTGTAAAAACAGAAACTTTAGCGCTCATGAGAATTGATGCCTTTTTATTGGAGAGTGCTATTTAGTTAATTATTTTTGTAGATGATTAATAGATAAATTACTCACGTCCAGGAATTTATTTCAGAATTTTGGGGTTCCAGAAGTTTGCGTTAGTTACATATTACTACAGATTGTTCTGTTTTTGACAGATTCTGTTTTTCGTGTGTTGTTTGCTTATTTTGATGAATCTATGGCTAGTAATAGAGTCTATAAACCATAGATAAGTTGGAATACAGTAGGTTTAACACCAATATAAATAAAGAATGCGTTAATTACAGTACCTTGAAGTGATGTTTTGTTTTCTTTCGCTAACGGAGCTCACGAGATTTTCTGTTAAGTTTTGTGTTGTGAAGTTTTCAAGTTTTGGGTAAAGATTTGATGGATTATGGAACAACAAGTGGCAAGAGCCTAAGCTTGGGGATGCCCAAGGCACCCCAAGGTAAATCCAAGGACACCAAAAAGCCTAAGCTTGGGGATGCCCCGGAAGGCATCCCCTCTTTTGTCTTCATTCATCGGTAACTTTACTTGGAGCTATATTTTCATTCACCATGTCGGTGTCAAAACCGGCGGATCTCGGGTAGGGGGTCCCAAACTGTGCGTCTAGGCCGGATGGTAACAGGAGGCAGGGGACACGATGTTTTACCTAGGTTCGGGCCCTCTTGATGGAGGTAAAACCCTACATCCTGCTTGATTAATATTCATGATATGGGTAGTACAAGAGTAGATCTTCCACGAGATCAGAGAGGCTAAACCCTAGAAGCTAGCCTATGGTATGATTGTAAGTTATGGTCGTTGTCCTACGGACTAAAACCCTTCGGTTTATATAGACACCGGAAAGGGTTAGGGTTACACAAGGTCGGTTACAAAGGAGGAGATATCCATATTCATATTGCCTAGCTTTCCTTCCACGCCAAGTAGAGTCCCATCCGGACACGAGACGAAGTCTTCAATCTTGTATCTTCATAGTCTAACAGTCTGGCCAATGGAGATAGTCCGGCTGTCCGGAGACCCCCTAATCCAGGACTCCCTCAGTAGCCCCTGAACAAGGCTTCAATGATGATGAGTCCGGCGCGCAATATTGTCTTCGGCATTGCAAGGCGGGTTCCTTCTCCGAATACATCATAGAAGAATTTGAATACGAGGATAGTGTCCGACCCTGCAAAATAAGTTCCACATTCCACCGTAGAGAGAATAATATTTTGGCAGATCTAATTTGCTTGCTTGTTTTGGCAGCACAACGTTATGTCATGGCCCGGTGATTATTCAAACCGTTTCTTTTAACCAGCCCCGCACATAATGCGAGGCAGTTTTTCGACACGTCTTGTCAAAGCAGAGATCGTGTCCCCTTATTACGGGATTCTCATCAATACGGGCGTGGGTAACCCAACCGCGCCATCAATTGCGGCGCTTGGGGGATAAGCGAGTTTTACCAGGCAAGTGGGGACGCTTAGTTTTGTCCGCCCATATAAAGGGATAAGGATTCACCTTTCTATCCACGCCTTCTTCCTCCTTTGCTCATCCGTTTTCGCACACTCGAGCTCTAGCGCCCAAGTCCACACTTCCACCTGCACCTTTTCCAACCATGTCCGGAGCGGGAGGCAAGTGGATGGTCTCCACCATCACGGAGGGAGACATCAAGAAACTGAGGAGAGCCGGATACCTGCCCGACGACATCGTGCACCGGCTCCCAGATGAGGGGCAGCTCATCCCCACCCCCAGGCCCCACGAGAGGGTAGTATTCCTCACCCATTTCCTCCATGGACTGGGATACCCTCTCCATCCATTCGTCCGGGGGCTCATGTTCTATTACAGCCTGGATTTCCATGACCTGGCGGAGTGCGGAGGAGCCATGGTGGGCGGCCGCCAGGCGGAGTGCAGAGGCGCCATGGTGGGCAAGATGCCCAACATAACATGGCTCGAGGGCTCCTTTGTGGAAACCATAAAGGGGTGGCCATCAGGGTGGTTCTATATCACCGAGCCACGCGACCCTGCATGGCAGCGGCCCTCGAGTTCCGATCTGGCATCCCCATGCGGCTCACCTCCTGGAAAGAGAAGGGCATGTCCTGGGGTAGTTCGAAAGAGGTGATCGGACTCCAAACATGTATTCAAAACATGGTGGACAAGAAGCTCAAGCTTGTCAACATAGTCCAAGTTATGCTCATCCGATGGATACTCCCGTGCCAACAACGGGAGTTCAACTTGTGGGAGTTCAATCCGGCGTAGCACCGAACTCTGAACAGGCTCTTCGACACAACACATGAAGACGCCTGGAGGGTGCTGTTCAAAAGTGCCGAGGTCCCCCCCCCTATTATGGAGGATCGCGGATTCAGCGCGAAGCGCCAAGCCAGTGCGGTAAGCTGCTTTACCTTTCACAGGATACTTATTTTTTCATATAGATTGACTCTATGCGGGATCTAAACTCCCGTACCTTTGACAGGACTGGCAGAAGATGGCCGGACAGATCAACTGTCCGGCTCCTTTGCCCGAAGGCCCCGCAGACGCTCTTCTGGTGAAGACGTTGACTCTGGCCCCTTATAAGGTGCCAGAGAAGACCAAGAAGGCCAAGGGAACTCGAAAGCGTTCTCGACGCCAGGCATCGTCGGACTCACCGTCCGATGACTCTGCGGCGCACTCTTCCCCCGAAGACGAGGAAGAAGAAGAAGAAGATGCTCCCCCACCAACTTGGGGAGACAGAAAAAGGAAGGCCGCCACAACTGGGGAGGCCGAAGGGTCCAAGAAGGGGAGGACTCTCCTTCCGGACAGTTCCACCGCCGCCGACGAGGGCGAAGACGAGTGGTTGCCCCGGGCCAAGCCCCCGGGGAGATCGTAAGTATTCGGATACCAGAGTAACTCATAGCATTCCTTTGTCGCACTGCTTTCCCTAACGCCGAACACGATTATGTAGGCCGCCACGAGCCAGTATCGATGTATCATCGGACGGCTCCTTGGGCTTGTCGGACATGGATAGTGATCCAGTCCCGACCGCCACCTCCCCTCATCCTGCCGACGACGCCGAGGTGTTGTCTCAAGAGGCATCGGATCGAGGGGAGATAGTCCTGGAGGCGCCTCAAGGCGACCTTCCGGACTTCGGGAGCCACGGGGACGGGGCCCCCGAGAGCTCCGAGTTCAGCCCTCAGCCGAACACCGTGCCAGACCCACCGGCGGTTCCGAGCTCGGGCAGGCGGCCTCCTTCTAAGAGGGGCAAGATGCCTGTGCCGGTGACCTTTGTCCATCCAGAGGCACCAGACAATCTGCTGGAAGCGCTTCGCAGTGGTTCCATCGATGAGGAGCACCACACTATCATGAGTGCGGTGATCCAGAAGGTTCAGTCTGCCAAGAGCGGATTGACTGAAGCCTGTGCCAGCCTTCTAACAGGCTTTGAGGTAAGTGTTTTAAAATGTAGTAGAAATATTACCGCATAGACAGTAGCCCCTGATGCTTTGTTCGATGTTCACAAAGAAAAGCCGAACAGAGGATCAAATAATATCGCAGGAGTCTAATATAAGTATGTCAATATGCATATGCAGGCTTCGCTGCTGGCGTCCGCCGCACTAACTGCGGAGGTCGCTGTACTGAAGAAGGACCTCGAGGGGTCCAAGAAAGAGCTCGACCTTGCTAAGAGGCAGCTCGAGGAGAACAAGGGTAAGTAATACCCCGTCTATAGATATGTATATATAAAAAGGACGCGATTGCAAAATGATAGGATCATTGTATGTTTGCCAGGGGCCACGACCGAGGTGGCGACCCTGAAGCAAGCGCTGACCATGGCCGAAGATATAGCGGCCAAGGAGCGCACCGAGCAAGAGAAGCACGAGGCTCGGGTGGGCGAGGTGCAGCAAGAGCTCCAGGATCTTGTGGCGAAGCACGAGGCGTTGGAGCTTGACTCCAAGACACGGGAGTCTGAGCTTGCCGTGGCCCTCGAGAGTGTAAAAAGTACCAAGGACGAAGCCCAAAAGGCCCTCCAAGAGATCGACGCGATGAAGAAGATAAAGGCGGGTAAGGTTGTAACACCCTCGATGCGGCTATATCTCCCACGTGTCGAAGCACGACTTAGAGGCATAACCGCATTGAAAGCAATGTCGCAAGTGAGATAATCTTCACACAACCCATGTAATACATAAGGGAAAGAGATACATAGTTGGCTTACAATCGCCACTTCACACAATACATGAGTAAAGCATTACAACATCCAAATACAATCAGGGTCCGACTACGGAACCAAAATAAAAGAAGAACCCCAACCGCGACAAGGTCCCCGATCGACCCGACTGGGCTCCACTGCTAATCAACTACAATGAAACAACGCAAAGGACAAGATCTTCATCGAGCTCCTCCTTGAGCTTGGTTGCGTCACCTGCTCGGTAACATCTGCACTTGCAAGCTGGTTTTGGAAGTATCTATGAGTCACGGGGACTCAGCAATCTCACACCCTCGCGATCAAGACTATTTAAGCTTAAGGGTAAGGTAAAGGTATGAGGTGGAGCTGCAGCAAGCGACTAGCATATATGGTGGCTAACATACGCAAATGAGAGCGAGAAGAGAAGGCAAAGCACGGTCGATAAAAGTATGATCAAGAAGTGATCCTAGAACAACCTACGTCAAGCATAACTCCAACACCGTGTCCACTTCCCGGACACCGTCGGAAAGAGACCATCACGGTTACACACATGGTTGATACATTTTAATTAAGGTCAACTTCAGGTTTTCTACAACCGGACATTAACAAGTTCCCATCTACCCATAACCGCGGGCACGACTTTCGAAAGTTCAAATCCCTGCAGGGGTGTCCCAACTTTGCCCATCACAAGCTCTCACGGTCAACGAAGGATATTCCTTCTAGCGGGAAGACCCGATCAGACTTGGAATCCCGGTTACAAGACATCTTGACAGGGTAAAACTAAACCAGCAACACCGCCCAAATGTGCCAACAAATCCCGATAGGAGCTGCACATATCTCTTTCTCAGGGCACACTCAGATTGTCCTAGGTACGGGTAGGCCAGCCCAGAGTTGCCC
>NC_041384.1:745701201-745782138 GCF_002162155.2 Triticum dicoccoides
GGGGGCTAAAATAATGATGACCCTCAGGAGCGCGACTCCCAAGGGAAAAGAAAAGGCTAGGTGGTAAATGGTAAAACTAATGTTGGGCATTGCTGGAGGAGTTTTACTCAAGGCGAACTGTCAAGGGGTTCCCATAATAGCCCAACCGCGTAAGGAATGCAAAATCCGGGAACATAACACCGATATGGCGGAAACTAGGGCGGCAAGAGTGGAACAAAACACCAGGCATAAGGCCGAGCCTTCCACCCTTTACCAAGTATATAGATGCATTAATTAAATAAGATATATTGTGATATCCCAACAAGTAAACAATGTTCCAACAAGGAACGATCTCCATGTTCCAACAAGCACTACTAGGAAAAGGCCTACTAATGGCGCACCTAATTTGGCCATTAATGGCGCATTAGCGGTGCGCCATTAGTACCACGCCATTAGTATATTTTACTAATGGCGCACCCCCTGGTGCGCCATTAGTATCTGATATACTAATGGCGCACCACTGATGCGCCATTAGTGTATACAGAAGTGCGCCATTAGTATGCCTCCCAGGGGCCATGTATACCCAGGTGCTCTAGCATACTAATGGCGCACGGCAGCAAGATGCGCCATTAGTAACCTCGGCATACTAATGGCGCACTCTTCAGTGATGCGCCATTAGTATGCTTTGTCATACTAATGGCGCACTGTCATGTGATGCGCCATTAGTATGAATATTAGGTTTTTTTTATTTTTTATTTTCTGTTTTTTGCACAGGTTACAAAATGTATAATTTGACAAAATATAGACAGCACACATCAACAACAGATTCATCGAATACAATAGAAGATTAGTCTTTGAATACAATTCATCATATTAGTCTCCGAATACAATTCATCATATTAGTCTCCGAATTGAAAAGATCGAACAAAGATAGAACATTATATTACAAGTCTCGAGACCGCGAGTAGCGAGTTTGTCTTCACATTACAAGTCGATATCGATCATCTAAACTACCATCACATAAAAGAGAGTTGCGGTCATCACGATGAGCATCATCACGATGAAACTCGTCTTCATCCGGTTCCTCCAACGCTCCCTCCCCTCTCCCGCTAGATAGCGGGCGTATCTAGATTCGGCCTCGGCCCTAGTGGTGTACCCTTTGTAACTGTTACCGCTAAATCGGTGAACCTGTCTCCGACACTCCTCCCAGTCGTCGTAGACTCCGGGAACCTTACCCTTGTACACGACATACGTCGGCATCGCTATGCACTAGCCAAACGAAACGTTAGTACCAATTCACAGACAATACATAAGCAATATATAAGTATGCAACAGAACGATCGGAAGAGAAAAGCAAGTAATTAATAGCATCGATTACATCTAAGTTGAACGACTCTCGAAACCAAAGAGACATACTACAAGTTCATTAAAGTTTAATTACAACATGAGCCAATCGATGTTTCAGAACTACACACAGCATCACTGCTTTCGACTCGACTCAAGGGACTGAAGCGTGGATGAAGCCGCCGTCTATCGTGGGAGTCATGAAAGAACGGGCGTTGTCAGCCTGCATTTGTAGCATTGTGTCGATGTCACTGTTGGACGGTTGATTTCTGAGGTAGAACTGCCCCGAGGTACGAAGGACATCTTGATGGATGATTTCCGCAAACTCCGACTGGATGCGAAAGAATTCTTGTCTGATGTCCGCGTCCTGGATTGCCGACACGCTTGCGGCCCAATCTTTGAGTCTACTCGGTAGCAGAAGTTGATGATGGTCCCGTACGATTGCCCGCATGTGATGGATGGCGTAGTAGGCACCCTTCTGACCGCCAAGCGGCTGCTTGATGCAGAAGAACATCGTATTGTGGGAGAACACGTGCTTGCCGTACTTACGAATAGGCCTGGTGAAGGTGCCTCCAGATTTGACGTAGTCGGGGAGAACATCATCAAGAACCTTCTTGACATTTGTGTAGTCTACGTTCGACTGACGGTCCGGGTCAAAATACGTGGCCATGGTATATTTTGGGGCTTAGGAGGATGAGCGTGCAATGTGTGTCACTGCAGAAAACACGGAATGTTAAAAGAAAAACGATCGAAATCTAAGAATTCATATGTTACGGGGCAGTTGAGGGGAGGACTTACTCGGGAAAGTAAGGCACGAGGAAGTTATCCTTATCTTGGTTTGCTAGAATGATGCCTTCGAGGTAAGAACTCGCGACTTGCCGGTCCCCAGCGCTGCCCAAGATCTTGGCACGCATGTAGAAGGGGTCGACTAACACGATGTCCGGGAAGTGCAGCAGATGAAGGTTCAACATAGCGTGGATGTCATCAAACCGCAGGACGATCGTACCCCCGATGGAGTTATCCACAAAGCCCTTGCCCTCTGGCACCTTGGCCGTGAAAACCGGGTATGCCACATCCTTCTCTCTGAGATGCCGCTTCTCCAAAGAAAGAACACTGTCATGCAGACTCTGCATAGCACCGGTTGCAGCATTGAGCATATTTGTTGGTAGCATCGCCCTACCCGCCACATGCACCCTCCTCGAGATATCCTCAGGTGAAGGTGGCCCGTCCTGAGCACGGATCGTACTCGGTGCCGGCTGGCTCGCACCCTTGTTAGTCTTTCTTTTGCGTGCCTTCTTCTTCTCCTGTAATGGGACCGAGTTCTGCTCACAGACCGCCTTCTTGAGTGTATTTGGGCTGATAATATTTCGCACCTCGCCTATATGAGGCTCGGTGGAGTCGGCAGCTGGAGGCGTCTCCTGAGAGCTGAACGGCAGACGACGCCTGTTGCAACTTGGCTTCTCCGTGGTACCAGCTAGATCGTGCACGTCTTTTGTTGGGTTGGGTTCTTGAGAAGGAGCCCCCATGAAGTCGCCATCGTACCCATGTTCGGCAAAGTACTGATCGACGTTGCCAAATGTATCGTCTTCGTAGTCGTTCTGATCCTGTGCCATATGCATGTTTGGATCCAGTGGCATAGGGATGTCCGGCACCGTTGCGGCGGTCTTGCCATGGGGCCGACTTGGCGCCGGCACGACTGGCGGTGTTGTCTTTGGGGTGGTGTCCCCCGCCCCCAAACGAATCTGGCTCTTCGGCCAAAGCAGGGGCCAGCTTAGGCAGGCGCTGAGGGTCATCACATCATCATCGTCGGCCCCGACGGGTCGAATCGGAGGTAACAACTCGTCGCAGCCTGGTAGCACCCGAACCAGTTGAACCCTAAACAAGTTGGGTGGCATCTGGGTACCGTGGAACAAGGGGTTGCCTGGTTGAACGATTTTGCCCTTGGCGACATCGACCAACTCGTTGTTCACGAAGTGCAGGAGAGTGCACGGAATGTCGGCGGCGCCCTACGAAAACATGTAGGGCGTCAGGGATGCCCAGTAAAAGGCAAGGAGATGAAGTCCTCGGCCGAGAGAGGCTTAATTAGTTACCGTGATGATGGCGTCGAGCTCGGCTAATGTCGAGGCACCGCCAACGGCGGGCGTGCAGTTGACGGAGGGGCCGCTTGCTGCAGAGGTGCCGGCCGGCGTACACCCGGGTGCATTAAGCTCCCGTGCCGGCGTCGGAGACACCAATGCCGCCTCCACCGGAGACACCAATGGCCCCGCCATCGCATTCTGCGAGTTGCTGGCCGTGAAGCTAGGAATCGGGGGCGGCCCCTGTTGGTCGCCCGCAATCCACGCACTCAACCCCTGGATCAAGGTAGGCGCAATGGCGGTGATCGTCGCTCCGAGTCGTTGTTCCACTTGCTCTTGGACAATCTCCGGAATCCGCGCCACATGTGCCTTGAGTTCTTGAACCTCGCGCGCCTGGCTTTCCGAGCTGGTCTTTTTCTCCTTCCGCACACCAGCGGTATGGTATGACCCCCATTTTGTGGACAAGCCTTTGCCGGCCACACGACCAACTGACGTCGGCTTACTGAGCTTATCCTTGTTCTTCATTACATTCAACGCCCTATTTAGAGTGGTGTCCCAAGGGTTGCTCGCATTCGACCCCGCACTACTGCTTTCAGTCGCCTGCGGAAGGAATGTGAACCATTTAGAAATTTGGCTTCATTAATTAGAATGCAACCATATGGAGCTAATTACGCGGGGGTGTATTCCTTACCAGAACAAGCTCAAGCGCCCTGGTCTTCGGATCCGTGGTAAGCTCCTTTGTTATCGGGTCCTCCTTGTACCGGGCCCTGACATAGTTCCTAGTCTGCTTGTTACCGCTGTATTTCTCGAAGCGGGGCGGTAGGCCTTGCTCGGCACGCTCCGCGTCCTCCTTGTCCCATATAGGCTCCGCCACTCTATAACCGCCGGGACTGAGTTTGTGTTCCCCTAAGTTCAGCTCCCGCATTTCTTTCCCCCACTGACTTGATTGGGAGTTTGCGGTGCTTGAGCAATTGATCTTGAAGTCGTTGTAGTCATCTTCGGTGATCGAAGGATTTTTCTCCTTGATCTTCTCATAACTCTCACCTTTCTCGATCATTCTCTTCACATTGCTTTTCCAAGTAGACAGGGCCTTGCTCATCTTCGTGAGGGCAGCATTGTTCACTTTATTCCCTTTGAGGCTTGTGTTTTCAAAAGCAGCGGGGAACTTGTATCATTCGTGCAGCTTCGTGAAGAGGAGGTTGCGCAAATTCCCTCGGTCAGGATGCCTCAGGTTCTCGGTGTTGATCGCGACGGTGCTCCGGAGAATGCACCCGAGCTGAAGCGAGTACCCCTTGACTATTCGTTCGGGCGCCGTTGGATTCCCGTCGGAGTCCACTTCAGTAACTTCCTCCTTGAGGGTGCAGAGCACGGTCGGGCGCCGGTCCTTCCGTTGCCTCTTCTGTTGGCTGCCATCTGTGCATGCGCCGCCATCATCAGTGGTGGCATCCTCGGCGGCACCATCAGTGGTGGCATCAGTGGGGTCATCCTCGGCGGTACCATCAGTGGTCTCAGGATCGGTGGGGAAGGCGGCGTCCTCATACAAGTGAGGTTGTTCCTCCATCTCTCGGGACAGCTCCCAGAATGCGTTGCCGCCCGAACCCCCGGCCTCATCGTTCTGGGCCATGTTTCTCTCTAAATAGAAACAAAGTTTGGTCAAAAAGTTGGTTATTGTCAACGAACAAGATCATGGTCTCATCATTTAGGGTTTGTCGACACCTAGGCATCCTAAAATCTAAGCTTTTATCATTGAGGGTTTTTGACACCGAGGCACGCCTATGGTTTAATGCAGCTAGAATAAAGGGGCACTTGATCCTACTTAATTAACTACTAAGATACCCCGGCCCATGCATTAGTCACAAGTACCCCATATGTCCTATTTTTAGCAAAGTCATGCTAAAATTCACGGAAAATTTCAGCATGACCTTTGCTGAAAATAGGACATATGGAGTACCCGAATTTGCCGGAACGGAAGTTAATCGACATTCCAGCAAACTCAAGGGCCTCTCGGGTGGACAAGGCAAAAAAGGCCTCCATCACAACATGGGAAAATATATATCAGCAAACTCAAGGGCTTTTGCTTTTGCTTTTCAGTGCCAAATTGTAGCTAGTACCAGCAAATTAACATCTAGCAGCAATCTTCCTAGTCTAAGCATCATCTGACCTGGTAACTGTACCAGTTTGGTTCAATTAAAAAAAAGACCTGGTAACTGTACCAGCTACCACATTGTTCACGGATAGCTACCAAACTGTTTCTGTATCAAAACAACATGGTAGCTGTAAATGTGGCAAAGAAGCACAATAAATCTGATAAGTTGGTATACAGCTTCAGGTTCCATACAAAGTCAAATGCCAATGGGCAAAAAAAGTAAGTAGCTAGTTAATTGCCTTATTTTCAGTGTAACAAAAATTATGGGAAAATTTACACTGTTATTAGGGGAAGTTTTATACTGTAATTACATATAAGAAGCATCAGGGCTACACTGAAAATTGCTGAGCTTACACTAAAATACATCTGCACTGCAGGGCTTGTACACACAAATTCAGTTAGATGATCTAACACTGAAAAAATAAAGGAAACACCTACTGAACCAATACAGAGATATGAAAGCACAAGTTACTAGCATTTGCCTAAAAACTACATAACTAGGATATGAAAGTACAAGTTACTAGCATTTTCCTAAAAACTACATAACTAGTGGACCAACTCTCTGTCTGTAACAAGAACTATAGATCATGGGTGCTCGGGGTAAAGTAGCACAAACAGACAATGCAAACAACCAATCAACTAGTGAAGCCAATCAAGAACCTAGAGATATAGCTAGCAAACTGAGAAGCACATGCAGAGCAAGAGCAGAGCAGAGCAAAAGAACAAAGCATCAACTTTGTCAAGCGTATGAAATTGCTTAGGTTCAACAGAAAACAAAAATGCCCTGTCAATTTTCAATGCCCTGTTTAATTGACCAAACAAGTGTTTTTATAGGCATAATACAGCAGCACAGTACTCCTAGTGATTCTTGGTGCGGGGGGTCGGCGGCGGTGGTTGAGTAGGGGAGGGGTGCGGGGGGTCGGCGGCGGCGGTTGAGTAGGGGAATCGAGGGTGCGGGCGGTCGGCGGCGGCGGCCGGTGGACCGGATCTGGCGAGGTGGGATAGCGATCGAGATGGAGGGGGATCAAGGTGGGATAGCGATCGAGATGGAGGGGGATCGAGATCGAGGTGGGATAGCGATCGAGATGGAGTGGGACCGGATCTGGCGAGGTGGGATAGTGTCCATGAAATTAAAAAATATTCATGATAGTTCAAAAAGTGCCCATGAAATACAATCGAGAAATGAAGTCTACGATTTAAATAAAATCGATCTTAGCTAGCTATCTCTTCACAATCTTCTTGCCCTTCTTTTTCGCAAATGGAGTTCTTCTATGGAACGGACGTCCTTTAGGTAGGGTGGTCCTGCTTCTTCTTGTGGTGTATGCTGCTACTTCATCATCGTCGTCATGTTCGATCCTCGGGTCGCCATACTTGTCGAAGTCTTGCTCATTGGCTACTCCATCCATTCCGATGATCTTCCTTTTGCCTCTCCTCACGACAACACGACTGGGCTTTGGCGGGTCGGTAATGAAGAAGCATTGGTCCACTTGGGAAGCCAGTACCCATGGCTCATTTTTCGCGGTGACGTTTGCGCCCGCGGTCTTGGATTTGGCTTCGGGTATAACCATGGTGGTGAAATACCGGTCGTCTTTTATGACGTTCTTGGCCCATCTGACATGGAACATCGGGACCTTCTCTCCAGCGTAGCTCAGCTCCCAGATCTCCTCGATCCTTCCGTAGTATCTGTCCTTGTCGTTACCGGTGTAGGATTCCATCGTTACCCTGGAGTTCTGATAACCATCGCTCTTCATGTACTTGGCCTCGATGTGGAATGTGTAGCCGTTGATATCGTACACCTCATAGGTCATCAGGTTGTGCTCGGCGCCCTGTGACAAGGCGAATATGAGTTGTTCTTCCACGGAAGAATCCTCATGTAAAGGGTACGACAGAAGCTTCTGCTTGAACCAACGCGTGAAACATGAGTTGTGCTCTTTGAGTATATCTCCGTCCGTCCTCTGTTGGCCTCGGTCATTGTACGTCTTCTTAATAAAGGTTTTGTGCGGTACCACCCAAGGATCGACCACGTCTATGTGTTGTAGCGCGACTAGGTTTGCTCTTTCAAAGTCGGCGAGTCGACCATCGAAGTCGACATGCATTTCGCGGCGACCCTCACGGTAACCCCATCCAGCGAGCCTGCCGAGGTGCCTGTTGACGGGCAGACCAACGGGGTTCTCGATGCCTAGATAATTCATGCAGTAGGAGATGCACTCTTCGGTCAGAAAGCCCCTGGCTATGCTTCCTTCTGGACGTGACATGTTGCGAACGTATCCTTTGATGACACCATTCATCCTTTCGAACGACATCATCCTGTGCAGGAACGTCGGCCCGAGTTGGATGATATCCTCCACTATATGGACCAACAGATGCACCATAACGTCGAAGAATGCGGGCGGGAAGTACATCTCAAGCAGATCTCTTCCTGTAGCCTTCTGAGTTGCCTCACGCCAATCGACTTCCGAGAGATGACGTCGAAGAAGTTGCATAGGCCAAATAGCATTTCACGGACGTGCGTGTCCATGATCCCACGGATTGCAACTGGAAGTATCTGTGTCATCAGCACGTGACAGTCGTGAGACTTCATCCCGCTAAACTTCTGCTTCGCTGGGTCTAGGTATCTGCTTATCTTCCCCGCGTAACCGTAAGGAAGTTTTACTCCTATGAGGCAGGTGAAAAACTGCTCGATCTCCTCCTGACTTAGAGTGAAGCACGCGGGAGGGTAGTCATTTCCGGTCTTCTTGGCCTTTTTGCCTTTGCGACGACTTTCTGTGTCCTGCTTCGCATCATCATCATCATCATCATCATCATCATCATCATCATCATCATCATTAGCGTGAAGCTCCTGCCTGATGCCCATTGATTTCAAGTCTGCCCTTGCTTTCGGCCCATCTTTGGTCCTCTCTGGCATGTTGAGCAGGGTACCAAGCAGACTCTCGCACACGTTCTTCGTGATATGCATGACATCAAGGCTGTGAGGCACACGGTGGATCTTCCAGTACGGCAAGTCCCAGAAAACAGACCTCGTTTTCCATACCTTCAGCAGCGGCTCTGGTGCCTTTCGCTTCTTTCCCGGCTCTGGCGCCTTTTGCTTCTTTCCTGGCAGTGGGCAGTCTTTCCAATTTTTCAACAGCTTATCTATTTCCTCGCCGCTCCTCGTACACGGGCGTTTTCGGGGTTCGGTTTCACCATCGAATAGATCCTTGCGTTTCCTCCACGGGTCATCTCGCGAAGCCACCTTCGATGTCCCATGAACACGGTTTTCGAAGACCCGGGATCTCTATCTAGCTGGCGATACGTTGTGTCATCCATGCACCTTACGCATCCAGAAAATCCGTGGACTACCTGCCCCGCGAGATATCCGTAACCGAGATAGTCGTGCACCGTCGTGAGCAGTGCGGCTCTCATAGGGAAATATTCTTTCTCTGCGGCGCCCCACGTATTGGCTGGCGTTTTCCATAGCGTGTCAAGCTCCTCTTTCAGCAGCCCCAGATACAGATTGATGTCGTTCCCTGGTTGTTTCGGCCCTTCAATTAGCATACTCATGTGAATGTACTTCCTCTTCATGCACAACCAGGGGGGAAGGTTGTACATCCACACAAACACAGGCCAAGTGCTATGTGTGCTTCTCTGGCTGCCAAACGGATTGACTCCATCGGTGCTCGCGCCCAGCACGATGTTCCTTCGATCGTTCCCAAATTCCGAGTCTTCGAATTTCAACGCTTGCCACTGGCTCGCATCCTTAGGGTGACTCAGCATCTTGTGTTTTTTATCTATCTCCGGATCATTTGCGTCATCTTCTCGCTTCTTCTCCTCCCTATCCGCGTGCCAACGCAGGAGCTTTGCTACCTTAGGGTCCGCGAAATAGCGCTGCAGACGAGGAGTGATCGGAAAGTACCACACCACTTTTCGAGGAGCTTTCTTCCTCTTCTTGTATCGAGTGACGCCGCACACCGGACATATGGTAGACTCCGCGTGCTCGTCCCGATAAATGATGCAATTGCTCATGCACACATGGTATTTCACGTGCGGTAAATTGAGAGGACACACGATTTTCTTCGCCTCCTCCAAACTGGTCGGGCACTTGTTCCCCTTGGGAAGACGTTCATGCCAGAATGACATGTTCTCGTCGAAGCATGCGTCAGTCATTTTGTGTTTTACCTTCATCTCCAGAGCCATGAGCGTTACTTTCAGGCGGGTATCCTCGGGCCTGCATCCTTCATACAATGGAGTAACCGCGTCTAACTCAAGTTGATCCATCTTGGCTTTCTCTCGGGCGGCAGCTCTGGCGTTATCCGTCTGCTTGAGAAGCAGCTCTTGAATATGAGGGTCCTGCACCCAGCCCATCGATGGTCCAGCGTCGTCTACTCCGCCGGCATCATCATCTTCATGATCATGCCCGTCGCCTGCTCCGGCATCTTCCTCATCATCATGTCCTGCATCTTCTACATGATGACTGTGTACAGCATCACCGTCGTGATCATCTCCTGGGGATTCTTCGTCTTCTCGCCCGCCCGAGCCGTGGCGGTTGTCTTGCTGCCCTTCCTCATTTCTTGCCCGGCCCCCATGGACGACTTCGTAGTCATCTTCATCACCTTGCCACCGATAGCCATCCATGAAACCACGCAAGAGCAGGTGGTCCCGCACCTGCCCGGAATCCGGGTCCGCAATAAGGCTCTTCAGCTTGCATCTTCGACACGGACATCTTATCTCCGTCTCGTTCTTTTGAAGCATCTCGGCCTTCGCGGACCTCAAAAACCTATTCACGATGCCTTCGGTCATCGTGCGGACCATGGTCGCCTGCGGGGTAGAGCAAAACGATATTTTAGAACCAAACAAAAATTTGGCATGACTTTCCCTAAAAATAGGACCAAAAAGAATGCTTAATGCCAAAATTCTCGCCGAAACGGAAATGAATCAACATTCCGGCAAAACATTGGCAACTATCGCATTTCAAATACCGGTACACCTCCAAACACAAACACATTTGCAACACCACAAACATATGCAACACCACGAACATACATAGATCTAGCTAGGCCGTAAAAGGTGCATGTGCACATTGTTGTAGGGAGAACAACATAAATATAGCTTCCCCCCTTACTTACCTATTAAAACAAGGTAATTTAACCACTTAATTTGAATGAATCTATGGTGGAAATGAGGTGAAAAAGAGGAGGCACCCGAGACAAGGAGGAGGTGGAGAGAATGAAGTGGGGAGAAAGTGAGTGTGGGTAGGAGAGGGCTGTCCAAAATATCTTGTTGCTGCCCACTTACTAATGGCGCACCAGCACTAAATGCGCCATTAGTAATCCAGGTAACTAATGGCGCACCTTCTGGCGGTGCGCCATTAGTAGTTTTGCAAAAAAAAAATACTAATGGCGCACTGATCCGCAGTGCGCCATTACTAGATTAAACTACTAATGGCGCACTTTATCCTGATGCGCCATTAGTATGTTTGGACAGGCGCACTAGTTAAAAAAAATTTAATACTAATGGCGCATCCTTTGTACCGTTCGCCATTAGTAGTTACAACTACTAATGGCGCACTACGTCCGGATGCGCCATTAGTATGTTTGGACAGACGCACTAGTTCAAAAAAAAATTTGGTACTAATGGCGCACCCTTTTCCCGATGCGCCATTAGTAGTTACAAGTACTAATGGCGCACTTTATCTGGATGCGCCATTAGTATGTTTGGATAGGCGCGCTAGTTCAAAAAAAAATTTGATACTAATGGTGCACTCTTTGCATGGTGCGCCATTAGTAGTTTCAACTCTAATGGCGTATCAGAAGGTGGTGCGCCATTAGTATATACTAATGGCGCACCTACTCTCTGGTGCGCCATTAGTGTCAATCCCATCTATAGCCCTTTTTCTAGTAGTGAAGGAACAAACTTCAATCTTCACCTGCAACTAACAACGCTATAAGAGGGGCTGAGCAAAGCAGTAACATAGCCAATTAACGGTTTGCTAGGACAAGGTGGGTTAGAGGCTTGGTTCAACAATATGGGAGGCACGATAAGCAAGTGGTAGGAATCGCAGCATAGGCATAGCTAAAGAGCGAGCAACTAAGCAAGCAAAGATAGAAGTGATTTCGAGGGTATGGTCATCTTGCCTGAAATCCCGCAAGGAAGAAGAACGAGTCCATGAAGAAGACAAACGGGCGTAGACGAACGGGTCCTCACAAACGCGACGTTACCGGAACCAACCCGAAGAAGCAAACACCGGAAAGAAGCACACAACATAGTAAACAACCAACACATGAACATGGTATGATATGCGGGATGCGGTATGCGATGCATATGCATGATTTGCAAGGGAATGAAAGAACCTGGCCTCAACTTGGAAATCCAAGTGTGCCACTGGAAAGGTGAGATGAAATCGCTTGAAAACGATATAAAGATCACCGGAATCGGAGACACGGTTTGGAAATGGCGAGCAAGACAAATATGGCACCGGTCTGCGATATATAGCAAGTAGCCATCTAAACGCAACAAGTTAAACATGCTACAACACCCAAACATGGCATCAAAATACATGGAAGGGATCCGCTCATGATGCTTAACAAATGATGAACACTGAGCTACGGCCAATTCATCCATTAACAGGTTCAAACAAGCATGGCAAAAGTGCAAACGGTAAACAGATTTCAGACTTAGTGAAATTAACACTTGTCTGGAATTTCAGATCAGGTGGCACACTTTGGAGCATGAAAACTCTATGCTACAGGACCTGAACATGGCAAAGTAAAGCATGGCATGAAGCTACTCAAAGAGGTTAACAAAAGTCCCTTAGTGACCTTGAGCCAAAAGGGATCATAAAATACAATTGCAAGCATGTGAACATGGCAAAAACATAATCAGATCACAGACTTAGAGAAAAACTGGAACATGCAAATAGATATCAAGTAGGCATGTTTACGAGCTCGATGCACTCACTACAGAGCAAGGCATGACAATCTAAGCATACACCCATCAAGAATACACATTATACAATCTAGACATGGCAAGAACAATAACATAGCATGCACGGATCAACTACAACATCCTCGGCAAAATCGCTAACAAGTAGACAATCTGCCCAGATTCACGAAATAGAAAAAGTAGAGCTCGATTGACTCAAGCTAGGGTGCTCCATAATTTCAAACAAAGACATGGATGGATAGAGCACTACAAGATTACCAAAACATCCGTACTGATCATCCTCAAAAGAGGCACGGATCACTAGGAAACAACATGAACATATGGCATATTGAAATAAACAGATCGAGGACTTAGTGGAAATGCTAAGTCCCTGAAATCAGCATTAACGAATGCTCCACTTTGCAAGCTTATGCTAGTCACCACACACATCACAAAAATACATGGGTTGCACCTTTGGATAGATGGCAAAACATATAACAAAACACATGTAGAGCTCAGGGGCATATCATGCACACATTAATCATGGCAAAAATGACAAATATCTAATTGGAGCAGCAGATCTGACGATTATCTCAAATAGCACTCTTCCAACAGCATTTCGGGCATCAAGATGAACTCAAATGAAAATGATGCAATGAGATGAAATGATGTTCTCTCTAAGACGAACATTTTTATATGCTACACGCGCAAATCGGATCTACGGATGCAAAGTTACGACATGATGAAGATGGGCATATGAAACATGGAAAACTCAGGGACTTAGTGAAATTTATACCTCCGCGAAAAGTCAACGCGGGACGAGGAGATCCGGGACGGGGTGGATCCGGATCGGGACGAGGTGCGTTTGGATCGGGGGAGTGGTGGATCTCATCCCACTCCCTGGATCGAAGCCGGCCGGAGCTCCGGCGAGCTCGGACGCTGGCGAGGAGGAGATCCGGCGGCTGGCTCGTGCCGCTGCGACGAGGCGAAGGAGCGGGCGAGGCGGAGCTCTTCGCGGGCGGCGGCGCATGGGGAAACGGGGCGGAGGCGGCCGAACGGCGCGGCGGCGTGGACGACCCAGGCAGCGCGCGAAGAGGCAGGCGGGCGCGGTCGCCTCGGGCGGCGACGCGAGGGAACGGGCCCCGCGGGCCCGAGATGGGCCTGGCGGGCCGCGACGGCGGGTGGAGGCGGAGTGCCACGTGGTGAAGCCAGATTGGCTGCGGGCGGCGGCGTGGAGGACCAGACATGTCCGACGGCGAGGGAGACGCGTCCAGTGGCGCGAGGAAGAGGGAGGCTAGGCTTAGACCGCGAATTTGGAAGGGGAGGACATATTTATAGGTAGAGGGAGCTAGGAGAGTCCAAATGAGGTGCGGTTTTCGGCCACGCGATCGTGATCAAACGACCGAGATGATGGAGGAGGTTTAGGTGGGTTTTGGGCCACTTTGGAAGGGTGTTGGGCTGCAACACACATGAGGCCTTCTCGGTCCCTCGGTTAACCGTTGGAGCATCAAACGAAGTCCAAATGGTACGAAACTTGACAGGCGGTCTACTGGTAGTAAACCAAGGCCGCTTGGCAAGTCTCGGTCCAATCCGGAAATGTTTAATCCCCACACACGAGAAGAAGGTAGAAATGACCACCGGAGGAGAACGGAGCGCCGGAATGCAAAACGGACAACGGGGAAAATGCTCGGATGCATGAGACAAACATGTATGCAAATGAAATGCACATGATGACATGATATGCAATGCATGACACACAAGCAATGACAAGGCAAACAACAGCGAATAACTGGACGACACCTGGCACATCGGTCTCGGGGCGTTACAAAGGCTTTCTATATGCAAAGCAAGCATGTATAAGTAAATTACCGATTACTTACCCGGATCCGGAGCTCTTCAGGAGCATTCGCAGATTTGCCCCGCAGTGTGTCCGATGCCGCACAATTTTACCAGGCCGAGGACGGAAGCTCGATGGAGAAGCTGTTCTGGTCTCAGTATGCTGAGGCCGAACATCCGGTGCCAATGAGCGACCAACTGAAGCAAATGGTCGAGCTACATAAGGCGGCCGATCAGGCCATGAAGAGCTTTATAGTCCGGTTGTGGCCTAGCGACGCCCTTTCGAACAGCTTCTTCGGCCTGGTGAGGCGGCTTGTGGATGCCTGCCCGCGGCTGGAGGTCGTCAAGCGATCTGTCTGCATTGAAGGTGCACGCCGGGCTTTTGCCCGTGTGAAATTGCAGTGGGTCAAGCTAGACGTCGTGAAGCTAATCAAGGAGGGGCCGCCAGAGGGCAAGGAGCACCGCCACCCCGAGATGTACTACGAGGGTGTTCTGTCGGGCGCCCGTCTCATCGCGGACGAGTGTTCGAAAGATGTAATATTTGAATGAGACTTGCTCGTTTTATCCTGTATGTATGAAAACTTGTTTCATATGCGCTATGCAACGCTTGTTGGAATTTAAAATATTACCTTCTGTTTGGTTGTTTATCCAATCTGAGAGATGGCTAGTCCTCAGCTTCTGTCCCCATGCCACGAGTGCTGGGGTGTTCGGGATAAACCTGAGCACTCTTGTTCCCATGTTTGGGTCCTTCGAGGGAGGTGCTCAGCACAACGAACAAGGCAACCGGACTAACAATGCTTTATCACTCTCACTTAGCCATAGAATTCTATAATTTTAAATTTCGGCGAAGCCCTTGGTATTCGGAAGGCCGAATTCGGGGCGTGATACACGTCTGTAAGCCGGACAGGGCCGGCCCCTCGCTCTAAGTGGCATAAGTCCTTAGGGACTCGAAAAACCTCGCCGAACAGCGACCAGTCTCTCGCCTTATCATGACAGTTAGTTTTAGCTTTCTCTACTGAGGTGCTCAGCCTGGCAGAACCGGGGCACAATCGCAGTAGTTCTGCTAGCGCTACCTTAGCCGATAGAGCGGAATGTAAGGTACCAAAACATAGGAGCCGGGCAAACCCAACATTTGACCAAAGACATGATTCGGAGTTGATGCATATAATGCTATAAGTTCGGGGTGCCGCACTTGTGAAAGTGTTTGGACTTTTCACACCGCATTGTGGGGTATGTAAGCCCCTCGTGTATTGGCCGTACCAGAGTGTACAGTTGCAAAGCATCATTAATGAACACATAGATATATATATAACAAGAATGCAATAATAGTCATAATGTCATGCATTGTTTACTGAAAAATTGCGTTAAAGCAGAGTGATACAGATAGTGCGATAAGCAAAGAGTAGGACTATGTCCCTTCCAAGGGCAAGCTGAGGAATGATATGAAATCAAATATTTCGCTCGTTACTGTAATCAACCTGGGAATTCCGTGGTATAACGTAGCTGTTTGCCTCCTTGGTTGCTGCATCATGTGTTCGGCAATAGTGCTGCCGGATAGTGTTTCCAGAGATTAAGGTCCTGAAAGAAAAAGAAAAATAACCAGACGAGAAGCCCCTAGTGCGGTTTAGGCCGCGTTTTGGGGCGTGCTGCAGTTGTGCCCTTTCCCCACCTGTGCCCATGGTATTTTTAATGCGTAATTATGTACGCGCGGAATGAATATCGCTGTTGGGCTGGGATTGGGGTGGCCGCAGTATTGCTACGCGAGCTCAGATCGCGCCAGGCGGTCTATTTGCCGATTGCCCTGAGCGCGCTTGAAGGTGTCCGGGCTTTAAAGTGCCGAACTGGTTGATTGCCTTGAGAGGTTGCTTTGCGCTTCTGCTGCGAGGGCCGCGGTGTGCTCCTCTGTTCGGAGAGAGCACTCTGTGTTTCCATTGACTGTAATAACTCCGCGAGGTCCTGGCATCTTGAGCTTGAGGTATGCATAATGCGGTACCGCATTGAATCTAGCGAATGCGGTTCGCCCAAGCAGCGCGTGATAACCACTGCGGAACGGGACTATACCGAAGATTAACTCTTCGCTTCGGAAATTATCCGGGGATCCGAAGACCACTTCTAGTGTAATTCAGCCTGTGCAATGGGCCTCTACACCTGGAATGACGCCCTTAAAGGTCATTTTCGTGGGTTTGATCCTTGAGGGGTCTATACGCATTTTGCGCACTGTGTCCTGATAAAGCAGGTTCAGGCTGCTGCCGCCGTCCATAAGGACTCGAGTGAGGTGAAATCCGTCGATGATTGGGTCTAGGACCAGTGTGGCGAATCCGCCATGACGGATACTAGTGGGGTGGTCCCTATGATCGAAGGTGAGGACAAGAGGACCAAGGGTTGAACTTTGGGGCGACTGGCTCCAACGCATATACGTCCCTAAGCGCACGCTTCCGCTCCCTCTTGGGGATGTGGGTTGCGTATATCATGTTCACTGTCCGCACTTGCGGGGGAAACCTCTTCTGTCCTCCAGTGTGCGGCTGCCGGGGCTCCTCCTCGTCATCGCTATGCGGCCCCTTGTCCTTGTTTTTGGTAATTAACTTGTCGGCCTGCTTGAACACCCAACAATCCTTGTTGGTGTGATTGGCTGGCTTGTCTGGGGTGCCGTCTATTTGACACGAGCGATCGAGTATACGGTCCAAGCTGGATGGACCCGGCGTACTTTGTTTGAATGGCTTTTTCCGCTGACCGGGTTTAGAACCTTTGAATCCGGCATTGACTGTCATATCTTCAGTATTTTCGCTGTTAATGCGGCGCTTATGCTTGTTGCGACATGACCTGCTATTGCCTTCCTTGGTATCTGAGGTAACATGGTTCTTTGATATGTTATTACTGCAAGCCAGCCAGCTGTCTTCTCCCGCACAAAAGCGGGTCATGAGCGTTGTGAGAGCTGCCATAGATTTCGGCTTTTCCTGACCAAGGTGCCGGGCTAGCCACTCGTCTCGGATGTTGTGCTTGAAAGCCGCTAAGGCCTCCGCATCCAGATAGTCGACGATTTGATTTTTCTTTGTAAGGAACCGAGTCCAGAATTACCTGGCCGACTCTTTTGGCTGCTAAATTATGTGGCTCAAGTCATCGGCGTCTGGTGGTCGCACATGAGTGCCCTGAAAGTTGTCGAGGAATGCGGCTTCTAGATCTTCCCAACAGCTAATGGAGTCCGCTGGCAAGCTGTTAAGCCAATGCTGCGCTGGTCCTTTGAGCTTTAGTGGGAGGTATTCGATGGCGTGTAAGTCATCGCCGCGGGCCATGTGGATGTGGAGGAGGAAATCCTCAATCCATACTGCGGGATCTGTTGTACCGTCGTATGATTCAATATTTACAGGTTTGAAACCTTCTGGGAATTGATGTTCCATTACTTTGTCTGTGAAGCATAAGGGGTGTGCGGCGCCTCTGTATTGGGCTATATCGCGACGCAGCTCGAATGGGTCTTGCCCGCTATGTTTGGCCCGGCCGGATTTGCTTTTACTGTATCCAGCGTGACGTTTGTCGTTTCGCAGAGTGGTGCGCCCTCGTGATCTGTAGATCGATCTTGAATGCTTTGCCTTGTCCTCCAATATGTCTCGCAGGTCTGGCGTATCTCCCCATGCCTTTTTATTTGAATGGCGTTGGGGTGGAGGCTGAGCTTTTGGCTGGAATGCATCTCTGTCGCGGCCACGAGGTGGCCGATCAGCCGTATCATACGCTTCTTCCTCCAGTCGGGGTAGTAACCTGTGCCTTGGGTAACTCTTGGAGGGGCGCTCGAGTTTATATTCCTCGGTTGCGAGGACTTCAGTCCATTTGTTAGCTAGAAGATCTTGATCAGCTTGAAGCTGCTGCTGCTTTTTCTTTAGGCTATTTGTCATGGCCATAAGCCGGCGCTTGAAGCGCTCTTGTTTGACGGGATCCTCTGGGACGGTGAATTCATCGTCGTCGAGGCTTGCCTCGTCTTCGGAGGGGGGATGTAGTTGTCATCCTCCTCCTCTCCGTCTGCCACTCTCTCAGGAGAGCTGGCTCCTTCATCCTCCTACTCTAAATCTTGCTGGAGGGGATTGTTGTTGTCTTCGGCACTATCCGGAGTGTTATTATCTCCTGTGCCGGAATCACCACTTTTGCTTTGGCGGGACTTAGAGTGGCACCGCTGACGTCGGCGCTTGGGTTGCTTATTGGAGGGGTCATCCTTCGCTATCTCGTCACCATTGCCTTCGTTGGGTGTATCCACCATGTATATGTCATATGACGAGGTGGCTTTCCAGTGCCTTATAGGTGCTGATTCATCTCCGTCTCCTACATCGTCGTCCATACCGTCGATGTCTTCGGAGTCGAAGTCGAGCATGTCGGTTAAATCATCGACAGTGGCTACGAAGTGGGTGGTGGGTGGGCGTCGAATTTCTTTGTTGTCCGCATCCCAATCCTGTTGGCCATAATCCAGCCAGGGCTCTCCTAACAAAGAGAGAGACCTTAGTGAATTCAGAATGTCGTCGAAGGGCGAGTGTTGAAAGATATCCGCGGTGGTGAATTCCATGATCAGCGCCCAATCGGATTCGATTGGCAGGGGCGCGGATGGTTCGGAGTCCGGAAAAGAGTCCGGCACCTTGGACTCACGGGCTACGCAGAGGATTATGCTGGTGTTTGGCTTGATCACCGTCGAGACTGCAGCCCCTGAGGCAGTGTCTAGCCACCCATCCTTGATTGGCGCAGCTGGCTCCAAGCTAAGGGTCGGAGCTGATGCGGGCGCGGCCTCTGGGGTACTGTTCGGCGACAGAGTTAGGTCATACCCATCGCGACAGTGCGGCGCGCCCGGCTGTGGGTCGAATCCGTCGAAGATCAAGTCTCCGCGGATGTCGTCCATGTAGTTCAAACTTCCAAATCTGACTTGATGGCCCGGGCGTAGCTTTCAATCTGCTCCAGATGGCCAAGCGAATTAGCCCGCAGTGCAAAGCCGCTGAATACGAAGATCTGTCCGGGGGGAAAAGTCTCACCCTAGACCGCATCGCTGTCGATGATAGTAGGAGCCATCAAGCCTAACGACGATGACACAGAGGAACTCTCAATGGAAGCACCAATGTCAGTGTCAAAACCGGCGGATCTCGGATAAGGGGTCCCGAACTGTGCATCTAGGCTGGATGGTAACAGGAGGCAGGGGACACGATGTTTTACCCAGGTTCGGGCCCTCTTGAAGGTAAAACCCTACGTCCTACTTGATTAATATTGATGATATGGGTAGTACAAGAGTAGATCTACCACGAGATCAGAGAGGCTAAACCCTAGAAGCTAGCCTATGGTATGATTGTATGTTATGGTCGTTGTCCTACGGACTAAAACCCTTCGGTTTATATAGACACTGGAGAGGGTTAGGGTTACACAAGGTCGGTTACAAAGGAGGATATATCCATATTCGTATTGCCTAGCTTGCCTTCCACGCCAAGTAGAGCCCCATCCGGACACGAGACGAAGTCTTCAATCTTGTATCTTCATAGTCTAACAGTCCAGCCAATGGAGATAGTCCGGCTGTCCGGAGACCCCCTAATCCAGGACTCCCTCACACCACATGATATGTGTTTTTCTTGGAGCGTCTTGTATGATTTGAGCCTTTGATTTTTAGTTTACCACAATCATCCTTGCTGTACACACCTTTGAGAGAGACACCCATGAATTGGAATATATTAGAATACTCTATGTGCTTCACTTATATCTTTTGAGCTATATAGTTTTTGCTCTAGAGCTTCACTTATATCTTTTAGAGCACGGTGGTGGTTTTATTTTACAGAAATAATTGATCTCTCATGCTTCACTCATATTATTTTGGGAGTCCTTTAGAACAACATGGCAATTTTCTTTTAGGCATAATAAAAACTTTCATATAAGTGCATTGAATACTATGAGAAGTTTGATACTTGATAATTGTTTTGAGATATGGAGATGGTGATATTAGAGTCATGCTAGTTGAGTAGTTGTGAATTTGAGGAATACTTGTGTTGAAGTTTGTGATTCGCATAGCATGCACGTATGGTGAACCGTTATGTGATGAAGTCGGAGCATGATTTATTTATTGATTGCCTTCCTTATGAGTGGCAGTCGGGGACGAGCGATGGTCTTTTCCTACCAATCTATCCCCCTAGGAGCATACACGTAGTACTTTGTTTCGATAACTAATATATTTTTGCAATAAGTATGTGAGTTCTTTATGACTAATATTGAGTCCATGGATTATATGCACCCTCACCCTTCCACCATTGCTAGCCTCTCTAGTACCGCGCAACTTTCGCTGGTACCATAAACCCACCATATACCTTCCTCAAAACAGGCACCATACCTACCTATCATGGCATTTCCATAGCCATTCCGAGATATATTGCCATGCAACTTTCCACTGTTCCGTTATTATGACACGCTTCATCATTGTCATATTGCTTTGCATGATCATATAGTTGACATCGTATTTGTGGCAAAGCCACCTTTCGTAATTCTTTCATACATGTCACTCTTGATTCATTGCATATCCCGGTACACCATCGGAGGCATTCACATAGGGTCATATTTTTTTCTAATTCTTGAGTTGTAAGTAAAAAGAAGTGCGATGATCATCATTATTAGAGCATTGTCCCAGTGAGGAAAGGATGATGGAGACTATGATTCCCCACAAGTCGGGATGAGACTCCGGATGAAAAAAAAGAAAAGAGGCCAAAATAAAAAAAGAAAGCAGGCCCAAATAAAAAAAGAGAGAAAAAGAGAGAAGGGACAATGTTACTATCCTTTTGCCACACTTGTGCTTCAAAGTAGCACCATGATCTTCATGATAGAGAGTCTCCTATGTTGTCACTTTCATAAAATAGTGAGAATTTTACATTATAGAACTTGGCTTGTATATTCCAATGATGGGCTTCCTCAAATTGCCCTAGGTCTTCATGAGCAAGCAAGTTGGATGCACACCCACTTAGTTTCTTTTGTTGAGCTTTCATAAACTTATAGCTCTAGTGCATCCGTTGCATGGAAATGCCTACTCACTCACATTGATATATATTAATGGGCATCTCCATAGCCCGTTGATACGCCTAGTTGATGTGAGACTATCTTCTCCATTTTGTCTTCTCCACAACCAGCATTCTATTCCACCATAGTGCTATATCCATGGCTCACGCTCATATATTGCGTCAAAATTGAAAAAGTTTGAGAACATCAAAAGTATGAAACAATTGCTTGGCTTGTAATCGGGGTTGTGCATGATTTAATTATTGGTGTGATGAAGATAGAGCATAGCCAGACTATATGATTTCGTAGGGATGAACTTTCTTTGGCCATGTTATTTTGAGAAGACATGATTGCTTAGTTAGTATGCTTGAAGTATTATTATTCCTAGGTCAATATTAAACTTTTATCTTAAATCTTTCGGATCTGAACATTCATGCCACAATAAAGAAAAATTACATTGAGAAATATGTTACGAAGCATTCCACATCAAAAATTCTGTTTTTATCATTTACCTACTCGAGAAAGAGCATGAATTAAGCTTGGGGATGCTTGATACGTCTCCAACGTATCTATAATTTTTGATTGTTCCATGCTATTATATTATCTGTTTTGGATGTTAATGGGTGATACGTCTCCAACATATCTATAATTTTTTATTGCTCCATGCTATATTATCTACTGTTTTGGACATTATTGGGCTTTATTATCCACTTTTATATTATTTTTGGGACTAACCTATTAACCGGAGGCCCAGCCCAGAATTGCTGTTTTTTGCCTGTTTAAGGGTTTCGAAGAAAAGGAATATCAAACGGAGTCCAAATGGAATGAAATCTTCAGGAACGTGATTTTCTCAACAAACAAGACCCAGGAGACTTGGACCCTACGTCAAGACACAAAAGAGGAGGCCACGAGGTAGGGGGGCGCGCCTACCCCCCCCCCCCAAGCGCGCCCTCCACCCTCATGGGCCCCCTGTTGCTCCACCGACGCATTCCTTCCTCCTATATATACCTATGTACCCCCAAACGATCAGATACGGAGCCAAAACCCTAATTCCACTAACGCAATTTTCTATATCCATGAGATCCCATCTTGGGGCCTGTTCCGGAGATCCGCCGGAGGGGGCATCGATCACGGAGGGCTTCTACATCAACACCATAGCCCCTCCGATGAAGTGTGAGTAGTTCACCTCAGACCTACGGGTCCATAGTTAGTAGCTAGATGGCTTCTTCTCTCTTTTTGGATCTTAATACAATGTTCTCCCCCTCTCTTGTGGAGATCTATTCGATGTAATCTTCTTTTTGCGGTGTGTTTGTTGAGACCGATGAATTGTGGGTTTATGATCAAGTCTATCTATGAACAATATTTGAATCTTCTCTGAATTCTTTTATGTATGATTGGTTATCTTTGCAAGTCTCTTCGAATTATCTGTTTGGTTTGGCCTACTAGATTGATCTTTCTTGCAATGGGAGAAGTGCTTAGCTTTGGGTTCAATCTTGCGGTGTCCTTTCCCAGTGACAGTAGGGGCAGCAAGGCACCTGTTGTATTGTTGCCATCGAGGATAACAAGATGGGGTTTTCATCATATTGCATGAGTTTATCCCTCTACATCATGTCATCTTGCTTAAGGTGTTACTCTGTTTTCATTAACTTAATACTCTAGATGCATGCTGGATAGCGGTCGATGAGTGGAGAAATAGTAGTAGATGCAGGCAGGAGTCGGTCTACTTGTCTCGGACGTGATGCCTATATACATGATCATACCTAGATATTCTCATAACTATGCTCAATTCTGTCAATTTCTCAACAGTAATTTGTTCACGCACTGTAGAATACTTGTGCTCTCGAGAGAAGCCACTAGTGAAACCTTTGGCCCCCTGGTCTATCTTCATCATATTAATCTCCCAATACTTAGTTATTTCCTTTGCTTTTACTTTGCTTTTACTTTTCTTCTTTATCACAAAAATACCAAAAATCTTATCTTATCATATCTATCAGATCTCACTCTCGTAAGTGGCCGTGTAGGGATTGACAACCCCTTATCGCGTTGGTTGCGAGGATTTATTTGTTTTGTGCAGGTGCGAGGGACTCGCGCGTAGCCTCCTACTGGATTGATACCCTAGTTCTCAAAAATTGAGGGAAATACTTACGCTACTTTGCTGCATCATCCCTTCCTCTTTGGGGAAAACCAACGCAGTGCTCAAGAGGTAGCAAGAAGGATTTCTGGTGCCATTGCCGGGGAGGTCTACGCAAAAGTCAATATACCAAGTACCCATCACATACCCTTATCTCCCGCATTACATTATTTGCCATTTGCCTCTCGTTTTCCTCTCTCCCACTTCACCCTTGCCGTTTTATTCGCCCTCTCTCACTCTATCCACCCTCTCTTTCTCTATTTGCCTATTTTTTCCCGCTTGCTTTTTGTTTGCTTGTGTGTTAGTTTGCTTGCTTGCCACTATGGCTCTACCTAAATTTGGTGATCTTCACCTTAAAAGGTTAGAAGAGATCGAAAGTAATGTCAGGAGTTTTATGGTTTTGCAATTTGAACATAATAGTTTCTTAAGAAACGAGCTTAAGGAACAGAAATTTTTTATGAGTTTTATGAATAAAGAGCTTTATGTCTAAAGAATTCGATGGTTTAAGATCCCAGATTGCTCGTCTTGAGAAATTGACTGCTGAAATTTCGGATAGGCAGGCTACCTTAGTTAATAGGATGGCCGCTAAACCGGATTGCTATGAAAATAAAGATGAAGATCTAAAAGTTATTGATGTGTCCCCTATTAAATCTTTGTTTTGCAATATGAATCTTAATAATGATGGGACTGGATATGATCCACCTTTACCTAGAAGGCGTTCCAAGAATTCAGAATTTTTTTGATCTTGATGCAAAAATTGATAAAAGTGGGATTGAAGAAATTAAAACCCTAGATGTTGCTAAACCCACCATTATGGATTTCAAGGAATTTAACTATGAAAATTGCTCTTTGATTGATTGTATTTCCTTGTTGCAATCCGTGCTAAATTCTCCTCACGCTTATAGTCAAAATAAAGCGTTTACTAAACATATCGTTGATGCCTTGATGCAATCTTATGAAGAAAAACTTGAATTGGAAGTTTCTATCCCTAGAAAACTCTATGATGAGTGGGAACCAACTATTAAAATTAAAATTAAAGATCATTAATGCTATGCTTTGTGTGATTTCGGTGCTAGTGTTTCCACGATTCCAAAGACATTGTGTGATTTGTTAGGTTTCCGTGATTTTGATGATTGCTCTCTAAACTTGCACCTTGCGGATTCCACTATTAAGAAACCTATGGGAAGAATTAATGATGTTCTTATTGTTGCAAATAGGAATTATGTGCCCATGGATTTTATTGCTCTTGACATAGATTGCAATCCTTCATGTCCTATTATTCTTGGTAGACCTTTCCTTAGAACGATTAGTGCAATTATTGATATCAAGGAAGGGAATATTAGATTCCAATTTCCATTAAGGAAAGTGATACGTCACCAAGGTATCTATAATTTTTGATTGCTCCATGCTATATTATCTACTATTTTGGACATTATTGGGCTTTATTATCCACTTTTATATTATTTTTGGGACTAACCTATTAACCGGAGGCCCAGCTCAGAATTGTTGTTTTTTGCCTGTTTTAGGGTTTCGAAGAAAAGGAATATCAAACGGAGTCCAAACGGAATGAAACCTTTGGGAACGTGATTTTTAGGAAGATTATGATCTGGGAGACTTGGACCCTACGTCAAGAAAGAAAACGGGAGGGCACGAGGTAGGGGGGCGCGCCCACCCCCGCCAGGCGCGCCCTCCACCCTCGTGGGCCCCCTGTTGCTCCACCGACATACTCCTTCCTCCTATATATACCTATGTACCCCCAAACGATCAGATACGGAGCCAAAACCCTAATTCCACCACCGTAACTTTCTATATCCACGAGATCCCATCTTGGGCCTGTTCTGCAGCTCCGTCGGAGGGGGCATCGATCACAGAGGGCTTCTACATCAACACCATAGCCTCTCCGATGAAGTGTGAGTAGTTTGCCTTAGACCTACGGGTCCATAGTTAGTAGCTAGATGGCTTCTTCTCTCTTTTTGGATCTCAATACAATGTTCTCCCCCTCTCTTGTGGAGATCTATTCGATGTAATCTTCTTTTTGCGGTGTGTTTATTAGGACCGATGAATTGTGGGTTTATGATCAAGTCTATCTATGAATAATATTTGAATCTTCTCTGAATTCTTTTATGTATGATTGGTTATCTTTGCAAGTCTCTTCGAATTATTAGTTTGGTTTGGCCTACTAGATTGATCTTTCTTGCAATGGGAGAAGTGCTTAGCTTTGGGTTCAATCTTGCGGTCTCCTTTCCCGGTGACAGTAAGGGCAGAAAGGCACGTATTGTATTGTTGCCATCGAGGATAACAAGATGGGGTTTTCTTCATATTGCATGAGTCTATCCCTCTACATCATGTCATCTTTCTTAAGGCGTTACTCTGTTTTTAACTTAATACTCTAGATGCATGCTGGATAGCGGTCGATGAGTGGAGTAATAGTAGTAGATGGAGGCAGGAGTCGGTGTACTTGACTCGGATGTGATGCCTATATACATGATCATACCTAGATATTCTCATAACTATGCTCAATTCTGTCAATTGCTCAACAGTAATTTGTTCACCCACCGTAGAATACTTATGCTCTCAAGAGAAGCCACTAGTGAAACCTATGGCCCCCGGGTCTATCTTTATCATATTGGTCTCCTACTACTTAGTTATTTCCTTTGCTATTTACTTTGCCTTTATTTTACTTTGCATCTTTTATCATAAAAATACCAAAAATATTATCTTATCATATCTATCAGATCTCACTCTCGTAAGTGGCCCTATAGGGATTGACAACCCCTATTTGCGTTGGTTGCGAGGATTTATTTGTTTTGTGCAGGTGCGGGGGACTCGCGCGTAGCCTCCTACTGGATTGATACCTTGGTTCTCAAAACTGAGGTAAATACTTACGCTACTTTGCTGCATCATCCCTTCCTCTTCGGGGAAAATCAACGCAGTGCTAAAAGAGGTAGCAAGAAGGATTTCTAGTGCCGTTGTCGGGGAGGTCTACGCAAAAGTCAACATACCAAGTACCCATCACATACCCTTATCTCCCACATTACATTATTTGCCATTTGCCTCTCGTTTTCCTCTCCCCCACTTCACCCTTGCCATTTTATTCGCCTTCTCTCTCTTTCTATCCTCCCTCTCCCTCTCTATTTGCCTCTTTTTGCTCGCTTGCTTTCTGTTTGCTTGTGTGTTAGTCTGTTTGCTTGTCATTATGGCTAGTCCCTTATCTTCTCCGTTGTCTCCCGAGAATGAGATTCTAAATTTTAATCAAGGGAGGATGAAAATCTAAAATATGCTTGGTATAGAATTTGCAATGCTCAAAATAAATCTACTAGGAAGCAATCTACTACCATTCTCCTTCATAATTTTTATGTAGGCATTACTCGTTGGCACCGTTATGTTCTTGATACTATTACCGGAGGGAACTTTTTGGGTAGCCATACTTTTGATTCTTATAATGCTATTAGGTTTATTTGGCTCACCCTCTCTCTTGGTTAATGGAACTATATTAACTTTGGAGCATGTAATGCAATGGCTTGAGATTATTGAAAATAAGGTTGCTACCGTATAGTTAATTGAAAATTTGGATAAAAAGATCCACAGCCGAATCTCTCAATATGGATCTAAAGTAGGAGTTACTTTGAAAGATATTAAAGAAAAGGAACCCATAGTTAATGAGAAAATAAATCACGATTCCGTTAGGATCGATAAACTTGAGAATATTATTACCAACTTGGGAACCACTTTTTCTTCCGTAAGGAGTACTCCAAGTTCTTCCACTAAAGTTTCCAAGCTTATGTACGTTCCTAAAAATATGGGTGAATCATCTAGTAAGGAAAATGCGGATCTCAAATCTCTAAGTGTTCATCCCAATCTTTTTGCTATCATTAAGGAACCATTTGTTACAAACGAATTTTTCGATCTTGTGCCTAAAAGTTTGATAATCAATAAAAAGAAATAAATTCCTAAAGATGGTAGATGCCTCATTGAAGAATTGCCCACCAAAGATGGCAATACCTAGATCTATTCTTGCTTGTTATGCCTAGCTAGGGGCGTTAAACGATAGCGCTTGTTGGGAGGCAACCCAATTTTATTTTTAATCCTTGCTTTTTGCTCCTGTTTAGTAATAAATAATTTATCTAGACTCTGTTTTGGTTGTGTTTTTGTGTTTAATTAGTGTTTGTGCCAAGTAGAACCATTGAGAAGACTTGGGGAAAGTCTTGTTGAACTTGCTGTAAAAAACAGAAACTTTAGCGCTCACGAGAACTGCTGTCATTTTTATGTGGAAAGTGCTATTAAGTTAATTATTTTTTTCAGATGATTAATATATAAATTCCTCACGTCCAGCAATTTATTTTAGAATTTTTGGGGTTCCAGATCTTGCGCTAGCTACAGATTACTACAGACTGTTCTGTTTTTGACAGATTCTGTTTTTCGTGTGTTGTTTGCTTATTTTGATGAATCTATGGCTAGTAAAATAGTTTATAAACCATAGAGAAGTTGGAATACAGTAGGTATAACACCAATATAAATAAATAATGATTTCATTACAATACCTTGAAGTGGTCTTTTGTTTTCTTTCGCTAACGGAGCTCACGAGATTTTCTACTTTAAGTTTTGTGTTGTGAAGTTTTCAAGTTTTGGGTAAAGATTTGATGGATTATGGAACAAGGAGTGGCAAGAGTCTAAGCTTGGGGATGACTATGGCACCCCGAAGATAATCTAAGTACACCTAAAAGCCAAAGCTTGGGGATGCCCCAAAAGGCATCCCCTCTTTCGTCTACTTCTGTCGGTAACTTTACTTGGAGCTATATTTTTATTTACCACATGATATGTGTTTTGCTTGGAGCGTCTCGTATGATTTGAGTCTTTGCTTGTTAGTTTACCATAATCATCCTTGCTGTACACACCTTTTGAGAAAGCCATACATGATTTGGTATTTGTTAGAATACTCTATGTTCTTCGCTTATATCTTTTGAGTTATATAATTTTGCTCTAGTACTTCACTTATATCTTTTAGAGCATGGTGGTGGATTTGTTTTATAGAAACTATTGATATCTCATGCTTCACTTAGATTATTTTGAGAGTCTTAAATAGCATGGTAATTTGCTTAAAATCTAAATATGCTTGGTATACAAGATTAATCATAAACCTTTCTTATGAGTGTGTTGAATAGTATGATAAGTTTGATACTTGATAATTGTTTTGAGATATAGAGATGGTGATATTTAAGTTGTGCTAGTTGAGCAGTTGTGAATTTGAGAAATACTTGTGTAGAAGTTTGTGATTCCCGTAGCATGCACGTATGGTGAACCGTTATGTGATGAAGTCAGAGCATGATTTATTTATTGATTGTCTTCCTTATGAGTGGCGATCAGGGACGAGCGATGGTCTTTTCCTACCAATCTATCCCTCTAGGAGCATGCGCATAATAATTTGCTTTGGTAACTTTTAGATTTTTGCAATAAGTATATGAGTTCTTTATGACTAATGTTGAGTCCACTGATTATACGCACTCTCACCCTTCCACCTTTGCTAGCCTCTCTAATACCGTGCACCTTTTGTCGGTATTATACACCCACCATATACCTTCCTCAAAACAGCCACCATACTTACCTGTTATGGCATTTCCATAGCCATTCCGAGATATATTTCCATGCAACTTTCCACCATTCCATTTATTATGACACACTCCATCATTGTCATATTGCTTAGCATGGTCATGTAGTTGACATCGTATTTGTGGCAAAGCCACCATTCATAATTCTTTCATACATGTCACTCATGAGTCATTGCATATCCCGGTACACCACCGGAGGCATTCACATAGAGTCATATTTTATTCTAAGTATCGAGTTGTAATTGTTGAGTTGTAAGAAAAATAGAAGTGTGATGATCATCATTATTAGAGCATTGTCCCAGTGAGGAAAGGATGATGGAGACTATGATTTCCCCACAAGTCGGGATGAGACTCCGGACGAAAAATAAATAAAAGAGGCCAAATAAGCCCCAAAAAAGAGAAAGAAAAGAGGCCATAAAAAAGAGAAAAGGCCCAAATAAAAAAAGAGAGAAAAAGAGAGAAGGGACAATGTTACTATCCTTTTACCACACTTGTGCTTCAAAGTAGCACCATGATCTTCATAGTAGAGAGTCTCTCATGTTATCACTTTCATATACTAGTGGGAATCTTTCATTATAGAACTTGGCTTGTATATCCCAATGATGGGATTCCTCAAATTGCCCTAGGTCTTCATGAGCAAGGAAGTTGGATGCACACCCACTTACTTTCTTTTTGAGCTTTCATATACTTATTGCTCTAGTGCATCCATTGCATGGCAATCCCTACTCACTCACATTGATATCTATTGATGGGCATCTCCATAGCCCGTTGATACGCCTAGTTGATGTGAGACTATCTTCTCCCTTTTTGTCTTCTCCACAACCACCACTCTGTTCCACCTATAGTGCTATATCCATGGCTCATGCTCATGTATTGCGTGAAAATCGAAAAGGTTTTGAGAATGTCAAAAGTATGAAACAATTGCTTGGCTTGTCATTGGGGTTGTGCATGATTTAAATATTTTGTGTTGTGAAGATAGAGCATAGCCAGACTATATGATTTTGTAGGGATAACTTTCTTTAGCCATGTTATTTTGAGAAGACATAATTGCTTTCTTAGTATGCTTGAAGTAGTATTATTTTTATGTCAATATGAACTTTTGTCTTGAATCTTTCGGATCTGAATATTCATACCACAATTAAGAATAATTACATTAAAATTATGCCAAGTAGCACTCCGCATCAAAATTTCTGTTTTTTATCATTTACCTACTCGAGGACGAGCAGGAACTAAGCTTGGGGATGCTTGATACATCTCCAACGTATCTATAATTTTTGATTGCTCCATGCTATATTATCTACTGTTTTGGACATTATTGAGCTTTATTATCCACTTTTATATTATTTTGGGGACTAACCTATTAACTGGATGCCCAGCCCAGAATTGTTGTTTTTGCCTATTTTAGGGTTTCGAAGAAAAGGAATATCAAACGGAGTCCAAACGGAATGAAACCTTCGGGAACATGATTTTTAGGAAGATTGTGATCCGGGAGACTTGGACCCTACGTCAAGAAAGAGAACAGGAGGGCACGAGGTAGGGGGCGCGCCCACCCCCACCAGGCGCGCCCTCCACCCTCGTGGGCCCCTGTTGCTCCACCGACGTAGTCCTTCGTCCTATATATACCTACGTACCTCCAAACGATCAGATACGGAGCCAAACCCCTAATTCCACCGCCGTAACTTTTTGTATCCACGAGATCCCATCTTGGGGCCTGTTTCGGAGCTCCGCCGGAGGGGGCATCAATCACGGAGGGCTTCTACATCAACACCATAGCCTCTCCGATGAAGTGTGAGTAGCTTACCTTAGACCTACGGGTCCATAGTAAGTAGCTAGATGTCTTCTTCTCTCTTTTTGGATCTCAATACAATGTTCTCCCCCTCTCTTGCGGAGAGCTATTCGATGTAATCTTCTTTTTGCGGTGTGTTTGTTGAGACCGATGAATTGTGGGTTTATGACCAAGTCTATCTATGAATAATATTTGAATCTTCTCTGAATTCTTTTATGTATAATTGGTTATCTTTGCAAGTCTCTTCAAATTATCAGTTTGGTTTGGCCTACTAAATTGATCTTTCTTGCAATGGGATAAGTGCTTAGCTTTGGGTTCAATCTTGTGGTGTCCTTTCCCAGTGACAGTAAAGGCAGCAAGGCACGTATTGTATTGTTGCCATCGAGGATAACAATATGGGGTTTTATTCATATTGCATGAGTCTATCTCTCTACATCATGTCATCTTGCTTACGACGTTACTCTGTTTTTAACTTAATACTCTAGATGCATGCTGGATAGCGGTCGATGAGTGGAGTAATAGTAGTAGATGTAGGCACGAGTCGGTCTACTTGTCTCGGACGTGATGCCTATATACATGATCATACCTAGATATTCTCATAACTATGCTCAGTTCTGTCAATTGCTCAATAGTAATTTGTTCACACACAGTAGAATACTTATGCTCTCAAGAGAAGCCACTAGTGAAACCTATGGCCCCCAGGTCTATCTTTATCATATTGATCTCCTACTACTTATTTATTTCCTTTGCTATTTACTTTTCCTTTATTTTACTTTGCATCTTTTATCATAAAAATAACAAAAATATTATCTTATCATATCTATCAGATCTCACTCGCGTAAGTGGCCCTATAGGGATTGACAACCCCTATTTGCGTTGGTTGCGAGGATTTATTTGTTTTGTACAGGTGCGAGGGACTCGCGCGTAGCCTCCTAATTGATTGATACCTTGGTTCTCAAAACTGAGGGAAATACTTACGCTATTTTGCTGCATCATCCCTTCCTCTTCGAGGAAAACCAATGCAGTGCTAAAAGAGGTAGCAGAAAGGCATGGAGTTACTTTGAAAGATATTAAAGAAAAGGAACCCATAGTTAATGAGAAAATAAATCACGATTCCGTTAGGATCGATAAACTTGAGAATATTATTACCAACTTGGGAACAACTTTTTCTTCCGTAAAGAATACTCCAAGTCCTTCCACTAAAGTTGCCAAGCTTATGTATGTTCCTTAAAATATGGGTGAATCATCTAGTAAGGAAAATGCGGATCTCAAATCTATAAGTGTTCATCCCAATCTTTTTGCTATCATTAAGGAACCATTTGTTAGAAATGAATTTTTCGATCTTGTGCCTAAAAGTATGATAATCAATAAAAAGAAATAAATTCCTAAAGATAGTAGATTCCTCATTGAAGAATTGCCCACCAAAGATGGCAATACCTAGATCTATTCTTGCTTGTTACGCCTAGCTAGGGACGTTAAACGATAGCGCTTGTTGGGAGGCAACCCAATTTTATTTTTATTCCTTGCTTTTTGCTCCCGTTTAGTAATAAATAATTTATCTAGCCTCTGTTTTTGTTGTGTTTTTTGTCTTTAATTAGTGTTTGTGCCAAGTAGAACCGTTGGGAAGACTTGGGGAAAGTCTTGTTACACTTGCTGTAAAAAACAGAAACTTTAGCACTCACGAGAACTGCTGCCATTTTTATTTGGAAAGTGCTATTTAGTTAATTATTTTTTGCAGATGATTAATAGAGAAATTACTCACGTCCAGAAATTTATTTTAGAATTTTTGGGGTTCCAGATCTTGCGCTAGCTACAGATTACTACAGACTGTTCTGTTTTTGACAGATTCTGTTTTTCGTGTGTTGTTTGCTTATTTTGATGAATCTATGGCTAGTAAAATAGTTTATAAACCATAGAGAAGTTGGAATACAGTAGTTTTAACACGAATATAAATAAATAATGAGTTCCTTACAGTACCTTGAAGTGGTCTTTTGTTTTCTTTTGCTAACGGGGCTCACGAGATTTTCTAATTTGAGTTTTGTGTTGTGAAGTTTTCAAGTTTTGGGTAAAGATTTGATGGATTATGAAACAAGGAGTGGCAAGAGCCTAAGCTTGGGGATTCCCATGGCACCCCCAATATAATCTAAGGACACCTAAAAGCCAAATCTTGGGGATGCCCCGGAAGGCATCCCCTCTTTCGTCTACTTCTATCGGTAACTTTACTTGGAGCTATATTTTTATTTGCTACATGATATGTGTTTTGCTTGGAGCGTCTTGTATGATTTTTGTCTTTCCTTTTAGTTTACCACAATCATCCTTGCTGTACACACCTTTTGAGAGAGCCATACATGATTTGGAATTTGTTAGAATACTCTATGTGCTTCGCTTATATCTTTTGAGTTATATAGTTTTGCTCTAGTACTTCACTTATATCTTTTAGAGCACGGTGGTGGATTTGTTTTATAGAAACTATTGATCTCTCATGCTTCACTTAGATTATTTTGAGAGTCTTGAATAGCATGGTAATTTGCTTAAAATCCTAGTATGCTAGGTATTCAAGATTAGTAAAATTTTCTTATGAGTGTTTTGAATACTAAGAGAAGTTTGATGCTTGATGATTGTTTTGAGATATGGAGGTAATAATATCAAAGTCGTGCTAGTTGAGTAGTTGTGAAATTGAGAAATGCTTGTGTTGAAGTTTGCAAGTCCCGTAGCATGCACGTATGGTAAACGTTATGTAACAAATTTGAAACATGAGGTGTCATTTGATTGTCCTCCTTATGAGTGGCTGTCGGGGACGAGCGATGGTCTTTTCCTACCAATCTATCCCCCTAGGAGCATGTGCGTAGTGCCGAGGTTTTTGATGACTTGTAGATTTTTGCAATAAGTATGTGAGTTCTTTATGACTAATGTTGAGTCCATGGATTATACGCATTCTCACCCTTCCATCCTTGCTAGCCTCTTCGGTACCGTGCATTGCCCTTTCTCACATTGAGAGTTGGCGCAAACTTCGCCGGTGCATCCAAACCCCGTGATATGATACGCTCTTTCACACATAAACCTCCTTATATCCTCCTCAAAACAGCCACCATACCTACCTATTATGGCATTTCCATACCCATTCCGAGATATATTGTCATGCAACTTTCCACCATTCCGTTTATCATGACACATTCATTATTGTCATATTGCTTAGCATGATCATGTAGTTGACATAGTATTTGTGGCAAAGCCACCATTCATAATTATTTCATACATGTCACTCTTGGTTCATTGCATATCCTGGTACACCGTCGGAGGCATTCATATAGAATCATCTTTTGTTCTAGTATCGAGTTGTAAGCATTGAGTTGTAAATAAATAGAAGTGTGATGATCATCATTTTCTAGAGCATTGTCCCAAGTGAGGAATTATAAAAAAAAGAGAAAGAGAAAGGCCATAAAAAAGAGAAGGCCCAAAAAATGAGAGAAAAAGAGAGAAGGGACAATGTTACTATCGTTTTCCACACTTGTGCTTCAAAGTAGCACCATCATCTTCATGATAGAGAGTCTCTTGTTTTGTCACTTTCATATACTAGTGGGAATTTTCATTATAGAACTTGGCTTGTATATTCCAACAATGGGCCTCCTCAAGTGCCCTAGGTCTTCGTGAGCAAGCAAGTTGGATGCACACCCACTTAGTTTCTTTTGTTGAGCTTTCATACATTTATAGCTCTAGTGCATCCGTTGCATGGCAATCCCTACTCCTTGCATTAACATCAATCGGTGGGCATCTCCAAAGCCCATTGATTAGCCTCGTTGATGTGAGACTTTCTCCTTTTTGTCTTCTCCACATAACCCCCCTCATTATATTCTATTCCACCCATAGTGCTATGTCCATGGCTCGTGCTCATATATTGCGTGAAAGTTTATAGGTTTGAGATTACTAAAGTATGAAACAATTGCTTGGCTTGTCATCGGGGTTGTGCATGATGATAGCATTCTTGTGTGACGAAAATGGAGCATGACTAAACTATATGATTTCGTAGGGATGAACTTTCTTTGGCCATGTTATTTTGAGAAGACATAATTGCTTTGTTAGTATGCTTGAAGTATTATTATTTTTATGTCAATATGAACTTTTGTCTTGAATCTTTCGGATCTGAATATTCATACCAAAATTAAGAAGAATTACATTAAAATTATGCCAAGTAGAACTCCGCATCAAAAATTCTGTTTTTATTATTTACCTACTCGAGGACGAGCAGGAATTAAGCTTGGGGATGCTTGATACGTCTCCAACGTATCTATAATTTTTGATTGCTCCATGCTATATTATCTACTGTTTTGGACATTATTAGGCTTTATTATCCACTTTTATATTATTTTTGGGACTAACCTATTAACCGGAGGCCCAGCCCAGAATTGTTGTTTTTTGCCTATTTTAGGGTTTCGAAGAAAAGGAATATCAAACGGAGTCCAAACGGAATGAAACCTTCGGGGACGTGATTTTATCAACGAACAAGACCCAGGAGACTTGGACCCTACGTTAAGACACAAAAGAGGAGGCCACGAGGTAGGGGGGTGCGCCTACCCCCCAGGCGTGCCCTCCACCCTCGTGGGACCCCTGTTGCTCCACCGACGTACTCCTTCCTCCTATATATACCTACGTACCCCCAAACGATCAGATACGAAGCCCAAACCCTAATTCCACCGCCGCAACTTTCTGTATCCACGAGATCCCATCTTGGGGCATGTTCCGGAGCTCCGCCGGAGGGGGCATCAATCATGGAGGGCTTCTACATCAAGACCATAGCCCCTCCGATGAACTGTGAGTAGTTCACCTCAGACCTACGGGTCCATAGTTAGAAGCTAGATGGCTTATTCTCTCTTTTTGGATCTCAATACAATGTTCTCCCCCTCTCTTGTGGAGATCTATTCGATGTAATCTTCTTTTTGCGGCGTGTTTGTTGAGACCGATGAATTGTGGGTTTATGATCAAGTCTATCTATGAACAATATTTGAATCGTCTCTGAATTCTTTTATGTATGATTGGTTATCTTTGCAAGTCTCTTCGAATTATCAGTTTGGTTTGGCCTACTAGATAGATCTTTCTTGCAATGGGAGAAGTGCTTAGCTTTGGGTTCAATCTTGCGCTGTCCTTTCCCAGTGATAGTAGGGGCAGCAAGGCACGTATTGTATTGTTGCCATCGAGGATAACAAGATGGGGCTTTCATCATATTGCATGAGTTTATTCCTCTACATCATGTCATCTTGCTTAAGGTGTTACTCTGTTTTCATTAACTTAATACTCTAGATGCATGCTGGATAGAGGTCGATGAGTGGAGTAATAGTAGTAGATGCAGGCAGGAGTCGGTCTACTTGTCTCGGACGTGATGCCTATATACATGATCATACCTAGATATTCTCATAACTATGCTCAATTCTGTCAATTGCTCAACAGTAATTTGTTCACCCACCATAGAATACTTATGCTCTCGAGAGAAGCCACTAGTGAAACCTATGGCCCCCGGGTCTATCTTCATCATATTAATCTCCCAATACTTAGTTATTTCCTTTGCTTTTATTTTACTTTGCATCTTTATCACAAAAATACCAAAAATATTATATTATCATATCTATCAGATCTCACTCTCGTAAGTGGCCGTGTAGGGATTGAAAACCCCTTATCGCGTTGGTTGCGAGGATTTATTTGTTTTGTGCAGGTGCAAGGGACTCGCGCGTAGCCTCCTACTAGATTGATACCTTGGTTCTCAAAAACTGAGGGAAATACTTACGCTACTTTGCTGCATCATCCCTTCCTCTTCGAGGAAAACCAACGCAGTGCTCAAGAGGTAGCAATGGGCTTTATTTTACACTTTTATATTATTTTTGGGACTAACCTGTTAACCGGAGGCCCAGCCCAAATTGTTGTTTTTTGCCTATTTTAGTGTTTCGCAGAAAAGTAATATCAAACGGAGTCCAAACGGAATGAAAACTTCGGGAGCGTTATTTTTGGAACAAACGTGATCTAGGGGACTTGGAGTGGACGTCAAGAAACAATCAAGGAGGCCACGAGGCAGGGGGCGCGCCTACCCCCTGGGCGCGCTCTCCACCCTCGTGGGCCCCTCGTTGCTTCACCGACCTACTTCTTCCTCCTGTATATATCCATATACCCCACGAACATCCAAGAGCACCACGAAACCCTATTTCCACCGCCGCAACCTTTTGTACCCAAGAGATCCCATCTTGGGGCCTTTTCCGGACCGCCGAAGGGGGCATTGATCACAGAGGGCCTCTACATCGACTCCATGGCCCCGCCGATGATGTGTGAGTAGTTTACTTCAGACCTTCGGGTCCACAGCTAGTAGCTAGATGGCTTCTTCTCTCTCTTTGGATCTCAATACAAAGTTCTCCTCGATTCTCTTGGAGATCTATTCAATGTAATCTTCTTTTGCGGTGTATTTGTCGAGATCCGATGAATTGTGCGTTTATGATCAAGTTTATCTATGAACAATATTTTAATCTTCTCTGAATTATTTTATGTATGATTTGTTTATCTTTTCAAGTCTCTTCGAATTATCAGTTTGGTTTGGCCTACTAGATTGATCTTTCTTGCAATGGGAGAAGTGCTTAGCTTTGGGTTCAATCTTGCGGTGCTCGATCCCAGTGACAGAAAGGGAAACGACACGTATTGTATTGTTGCCATCAAGGATAAAAAGATGGGGTTTACATCATATTGCATGAGTTTATCCCTCTACATCATGTCATCTTGCTTAAGGCGTTACTCTGTTCTTATGAACTTAATACTCTAGATGCATGCTGGATAGCGGTTGATGTGTGGAGTAATAGTAGTAGATGCAGGCAGGAGTCGGTCTACTTGTCAGGGACGTGATGCCTATATACATGATCATGCCTAGATATTCTCATAATTATTCGCTTTTCTATAAATTGCTCGACAGTAATTTGCTCACCCACCGTAATACTTATGCTCTTGAGAGAAGCCACTAGTGAAACCTATGGACCCCGGGTCTATTCACCATCATATAAGTTTTCAATCTATTTAATTTTGCAATCTTTATTTCAATCTGTATCATAAAATATCAAAAATATTTATCTTATTATTATTATCTATATCTGATCTCACCCTTGCAAGTGGACGTGAAGGAACTGACAACCCCTTTATTGCGTTGGTTGCGAGGTTCTTATTTGTTTGTGTAGGTACGAGGTGACTCGCGCGTGGTCTCCTAGTGGATTGATACCTTGGTTCTCAAAAACTGAGGGAAATATTTACGCTGCTTTACTGCATCACCCTTTCCTCTTCAAGGGAAAACCAACGCAGTGCTCAAGAGGTAGCATTGCTCCCGACGAAACTGGGCAATGGGAAATCATGTACCGTCTTGTCTGGATTTTCCTTCGTCCAGTTGATGATAGCTGGAACCAAGTTAGTAGCAAAATCATTTCTGCAGGCAGTTACAGCTGCATTGACTGCCTATTGTACCAACTCATTTTTCTCCTATGATGTTTTTTTCGCGTCCTCGGCTACTTTTTTCTCGACCGCAAGCTTCACCTTCTTGTCGATGTCCGCCTGACTAAACTTATTTTTTTGCTTCTTGGCCTCCGGGGCCTCGTTGTAAAACACCTTCCACGTGGCGCCGTCTCCTCCGTCGTGCACACGACCATATTGCGGCCGCTGGCCCAAAGGGAGTCCCTTAAGTTCGTTCAAGGCCCGATTGAGAGGGGTGTCCCACTTGGGCCTCATTAGAGAAGTAGGGCTTTCGGCTGCAAGCTGGTGTTGCTTCTCCTACAGAAGGAGCGCAAACCGTTTAGGGATGTGTAGTCGACTAGCTCTGGAGCTAAATGTAAGGTGGTAAAAGAATAATTACCAGTAGTCTAATTAATTTCCTCGTGATCTGGTCCATCTAAAAAACCTTCTTTTCCTTGTCCCACTTGTAGCGGGCCCTGATGAAGTCATGCTCCAAGGGGTTGGTGAACTTCGCGAAGGGGTCTGGGATACCCGCGCCTTCACGTTCCGTGTCCTCCTTATCCCATATGGGCCTTTTACCGAGGTAGCCACGACTTTCGAGGCGATGCTTCCCCGTGTTCCTTTGCTGAAGGCTCTTGAATTTCGCAGCCTTAGCCTTGGCTGCCTCGGTAGCGCAAGTGTCCTTGAACTTTTCGAACTCCTCTTCCGTAAGTGTCGGATTTTCCTCCAGAATCTTGTACAGGGGTCCCTCAGCCTCAATAGCTCGTTTCACCCTCCCTTTCTAGGAGGCCAAATCATTGTTGAACATGCCCATGGCGTGATTGTTAATCTTTTTCATCTTTAGATCATCCCATGGTTGTTCTATGTTATCATCCCGGTCGGGGAACTTGAATCTCTTGTGCAACTTCGTCAGGAGCAACTGCGTCAAATGTTCTTTACTCCTTAAGTCATCGTCGTTGAGGCTCATGCATTCCCGTAGGATGCATCCTACTTGGTAGCAACTGCGTCAAATGTTCTTTACTCTTTAAGTCATCATAGTTGATGCTCGCGCCGTTGGTGTCGATGTTGGCATCAGTACCATCATCGAGGCTGACCTACAAACCTTGACTTTGCAACAATCTCGTCTTAGCAGTCAAATATTCGAGGTACTCTTGTTCACCCTCATAATCCATCTCGTCTGCATCTTGGTCAGAAGGCCCAGTTTCTTTGTTGTTCAACATGTTCCCTATGATTAAGTCTCCTCGTTTAATTCTAAAGCTATGAAAAAAATGAGAAATGACATAAAAAAGAAATTTATTTTTGCCGGAATGTCGTTTCCCAGCAACTCCCAGCACTCGATATGCCTACTATCTAGCACAAATCATGCCAAAATTCATGAAAAATTTCGGCATGACCTTTGCTAAAAAAATGGACATATCGAGCGCCTGAAATTCACCGGAACGGAAATGAATCAACATTCTGGCATAACATAGGCCACTCAGATCATTTACCCTGCACATAATCATCATGTCCAAATGACATGTCCAAATTCCAAATGACATGTACAAAACATCACATGTCCACATATCACATTTGCCCTAACTAAAACCTAAGTAAATTAACCAAAAAAACCTAGCTACCGGAGAGAGGAGGAGCGGTGGGGGGCTTACAGAGGGTGCAAGCCTGACGACGGCCGAGGTTGGGAGGGGTCGGGGTCGGGGTCGAGCGTCGGGGCCGGGGTCGGGGTCGGGGCCGGGGTCGGGGTCGGGGTCGGTCGGGGTTGGGGTCGGGGGTCGAGGCCGGAGCCGGCGCCGGGGTCGGTCGGGGTCGACCTCGGGGGCGATCTTGATAACCCACAAGTATAGGGGGTCGCAAAAGTTTTCGATAAGTAAGAGTGTCTAACCCAACGAGGAGCTAAAGGCAGAACAAATATTCCCTCAAGTTCTATCGACCACCGATACAACTCTACGCACGTTTGATGTTCGCTTTACCTAGAACAAGTATGAAACTAGAGGTGCTTTGTAGGTGTTGTTGGATAGGTTTGCAAGATAATAAAGAGCACGTAAATAAAAAGTAGGGGCTGTTTAGATAAAGACACAACTAAGTTAGTTTTAGTAAAGAGGTTTTTGTTACGGGAAAGTTATTTGTCCCTAGGCAATTGATAACTAGACCGGTAATCATTATTGCAATTTTATATGAGGAAGAGGCATGAGCTAACATACTTTCTCTACTTGGATCATATGCACTTATGATTGGAACTCTAGCAAGCATCTGCAACTACTAAAGATCATTAAGGTAAAACCCAACCATAGCATTAAAGCATCAAGTCCTCTTTATCCCATACGCAACAACCCCCTTACTCGGGTTTGTGTTTCAGTCACTCACGCAACCCACTATAAGCGAATCATGAACGTATTTCAACACCCTACAGCGGGGATACCTCATGCTTGCACGACACAGAGAGCACCATAGGACAGCACCAATAATAAAACATGCAACTCAAACCAATCTTGATCATCAAATAGCCCATAGGACAAAACAGATCTACTCAAACATCATAGGATAGCCATACATCATTGGGAAATAATATATAGCGTTGAGCACCATGTTTAAGTAGAGATTACAGCGGGTAAGAGAGAGGTTACACCGCGGGTAAGAGAGGGGGGAGAGTTGGTGATGATGGTGGTGAAGTTGTTGGTGAAGTTGTTGGTGAAGATTGCGGTGATGATGATGGCCCCCGGTGGCACTCCGGTGCCACCGGAAGCGAGGGGGAGAGAGCCCCCCTCCTTCTTATTCTTCCTTGACCTGCTCCCTAGATGGGAGAAGGGTTTCCCCTCTGGTCCACGGCCTCCATGGCGTGGGAGGGGAGAGAGCCCCTCCGAGATTGGATCTGTCTCTCTGTCTCTCTCTGTTTCTGCGTTCTCAGATTCTACCCTTTCACCGTTTCTTATATTCCCGGACATCCGTAACTCCGATTGGGCTGAAATTTTAACACGATCTCTATCCGGATATTAGATTTCTTGCGGCAAAAGAAGGGCATCAACTGCCTTACGGGGTGGCTACGAGGGTCAGGGGCGCGCCCCCTGCCTCGTGGCCCCCTCGGGCATCGTCTCGCATGGATTTTTCTTCCCAAAAATCATATATATTCCAAAAAAATCTCCGTCAGTTTTTATCCCGTTTGGACTCCGTTTGATATGGATATTCTGCGAAACAAAAAACATGCAACAAACAGGAACTGACACTGGGCACTGAATCAATATGTTAGTCCCAAAAATAGTATAAAAAGTTGCCAAAAGTATATTAAAGTTGTAGAATATATGCATGGAACAATAAAAAATTATAGATACGACGGAGACATATCAGCATCCCCAAGCTTAATTCCTGCTCGTCCTCGAGTAGGTAAATGATAAAAAGATAATTTTTGATGTGGAATGCTACCTAGCATAATCTTGATCACATATCTAATCATGGCATGAATATTAAGACACGAGTGATTCAAAGCAATAGTCTATCATTTGACATAAAAACAATAATACTTCAAGCCCACTAATAAAGCAATCATGTCTTTTCAAAATAACAAGGCCAAAGAATGTTATCCCTACAAAATCATATAGTCTGGCTATGCACCATCTTCACCACACAAAATATTCACATCATGCACAACCCCGATGACAAGCCGAGCAATTGGTTCATACTTTTTAACGCGCTTCAGCATTTTCAACCCTCACGCAATACATGAGCATGAGCCATGGATATTGCACTATAGGTGGAATAGAATGGTGGTTGTGGAGAAGACAAAAAGGAGAAGATAGTCTCACATCAACTAGGCGTATCAACGGGCTATGGAGATGTCCATCAATAGATATCAATGTGAGTGAGTAGGGATTGCCATGCAACGGATGCACTAAGAGCTATAAGTGTATGAAAGCTCAAACTGAAACTAAGTGGGTGTGCATCCAACTTGCTTGCTCATTGAAAGTGCATTATATCGACTAGAGGGGGTGAATAGGCGATTTTTATGAAATTATTCACTGAGGAATTTGCCCGTGAGGAAATTCCTTAGCGAAGAACTACTAGCAGCGGAATAAGTACTCAATAGTAAACATAATAGAATACAAGCATAGTCATCATGATGAAATGAAGACAGGCACAGAGTACAGGAAGCGTAAGCACAGGATAACACAGGATGAAGACAAACAGACTGAAGAAATTGAACTGAGGAAATTGAGAAAGTCTTCAGTCAAAGTCTTCAAACACAGATATGAACAAGTACACAACTCAATTATGAGGAAATGGAACCAGTAAGCTTGGTGAAGACAATGATTTGGTAGACCAGTTCCAACTGATGTCTCAGTTGTACGTCTGGTTGGAGCGGCTAAGTATTTAAACTCAAGGAAACACAGTCCCGGACACCCAGTCCTGAACATGCAGCTCAGGACACCCAGTCCTCACTGTATTCTCCTTGAACTAAGGTCAAACAGACCTCGTCCAATCACTCATGGTAAGTCTTCAGGTGACTTCCAAACCTTCACAAACTTGGTCACTCGGCGATCCACAATTCCTCTTGGATGCTCTAGACCATGACGCCTAATCGTCTGGAAGAAGCACAGTCTTCAAAGGTAACAAGCGTCGGATCCACGCAGGATCAATCTCTTCAGTGATGCTCAATCACTTGGGGTTTGTAGGTGTTTGGGTTTTGGGTTTTTCCTCACTTGATGATTTTCGCTCAAAGTCCTCGGAGGATGGGTTGCTCTCAAATGACAACTGTCAATTTCTCTTGGAGCAGCCAACCAACTAGTGGTTGTAGGGGGCGGCTATTTATAGCCTAGGGAGCAGCCCGACATGATAAGACATAAATGCCCTTCAATGATATGACCGTTAGGTGGATAGATATTTTGGGACAGCTAGCACATAGCATAGCAACGGTCGGAATTTTGAGTAGCAAAATCCTCAGGGCTATCATGTTCCTCACTGTGTAGGCAATCCGCACTGGCAAATTCCTAACTCCTCAGTCAGGACAAATTCCTTAGAGACCAGAAGAACTTCGTCTCTGTCACTGAAGAAATTGACTGAACTGTATGAGATTTCCAATGGCTTCACTCGAAGGGATTGGTAGGTGTAGGATTTTGAGTTGAGCATCACATGGAAATTTTTCCTTAGTATTTCCTCGACCCCCTTTAATAGTACGGTGTTTCCTATGACTCAAGAAAGAGAAAATGAAACTATGAAAACAAAAGTCTTCACGCTTCATGTTCCTCGAATGAATACCAAGTCTTCACGGTCACACCAATTTCTTCACTTTCAAAGTCTTCAGAAAGTCTTCAGAGATCCAAAGTCTTCAGTCGAAGAACTTCATTTTTAGGGGTCGATTTTCTCTGGAAATATCAAACTCCTCATAGACCTATAAACCTGTGTACACTCACAAACGCATTAGTCCCTTAACCTATAAGTCATCAATACACCAAAATCACTAAGGGGCACTAGATGCACTTACACTCATGAAGACCTCGGGCGTTTGAGGAAGCCCATCATCGGAATATACAAGCTAAGTTCTATAATGAAAATTCCCACTAATATATGAAAGTGATAACTCAAGAGACTCTCTATATGAAGAACATGGTGCTACTTTGAAGCACAAGTGTGGTAAAAGGATAGTAACATTGCCCCTTCTCTCTTTTTCTCTAATTTTATATTTTCTTTTATTTTTTTATTTTTTGGGCCTTCTCTTTTTTTTGGCCTTTCTCCTTTTTTCTTCCTTTTTTTTATTTTTTCGTCCAGAGTCTCATCTCGACTTGTGGGGGAATCATAGTCTCCATAATCCTTTCCTCACTGGGGTAATGTTCTAATAATGATGATCATCACACTTTTATTTACTTACAACTCGATATTACAACTCGATACTAGAACAAAGATATGACTCTATATGAATGCCTCCGGTGGTGTACCGGGATGTGCAATGATCTAGTGTAGCAATGGCATCAAAAAACGGACAAGCCATGAAAATATCATGCTAGCTATCTTACAATCATGCAAAGCAATATGACAATAAATGCTCAAGTCATGTATATGATGATGATGGAAGTTGCATGGCAATATATCTTAGAATGGCTATGGGAATGCCATGATAGGTAGGTATGGTGGCTGTTTTGAGGAAGGTATATGGTGGGTTTATGGTACCGGCGAAAGTTGCGCGGTACCAATGGTGGAAGGGTGAGAGTGTGTATAATCCATGGACTCAACATTAGTCATAAAGAACTCACATACTATTGCAAAACTATTGCAAGGAATCAAACATATCATATTCAGTGATCTAAAAGTTTTATGTAGGATTTTATGACTAACCATGTGAATGACCAGTTCCTGTCATCTCTCTAAATGGATATAAGTGAAGAAAGAGAGTTTAACTCTTTCTACAAAAGATATGCCCATGCTCTAACAAATATAAGTGAAGCAAAAGAGCATTCTACAAATGGCGGTTTTCTATGTAAAGAGAAACTGGCAATCCAAGCTTCAAATGATATAAGTGAAGCACATGAAGCATTCTATAAAGCCATACTCAAAAGATATAAGTGAAGTGCATAGAGCATTCTATAAATTAACCAAGGACTATCTCATACCAGCATGGTGCATAAAAGAAAAATGAAAACTAAATGCAAAAGACGCTCCAAGATTGCACATATCGCATGAACGAAACGAATCCGAAAACATATCGATACTTGTTGAAGAAAGAGGGGATGCCTTCCGGGGCATTCCCAAGATTAGACGCTTGAGTCTCCTTGAATATTTACTTGGTGTGCCTCGGGCATCCCCAAGCTTGATCTCTTGACTCTCTTCCTTCTTCTCACATCGAGACCTTCTCGATCATCGAACACTTCATCCACACAAAACTTCAACAGAAAACTCTATAAGATCCGTTAGTATAATAAAGCAAATCACTACTCTAAGTAATGTTGCAAACCAATTCATATTTTGTTTTGGCATTGTGTCTACTGTAGTATAACTTTTTCATGGCTTAATCCACTGATATAAATCGATAGTTTCATCAAAACAAGCAAACTATGCATCAAAAACAGAATCTGTCTAAAACAGAACAGTCTGCAATAATATGAACATTCACCATACTTCTGATACTTGAAACGTTCTGCCAAAATTAGGAAAAATAAAAAATTTGTATAGAAAGACAGTGCAAAAAGAATCAGAACCATTTGACGTTCCAGCTAAAATGTAAAATCGCGCACTATAGTCAAAGTTTTTGTCCTGCACCGTACAAACCAACAAGCAAAGTAAACATCCTAAAGGAAAACCTTGGCACATTATTTTTATAATACAATGGAATTGTACAAGGGGATAATTACTTTTATTGAAAAGTTTCTGTAATCAAGATTCACAAAGTTGCCGTGAGCATGAACAAAGTTCAAGGAGCTCTCCCACTTCAACAATGCTTGTCTTTCTCACTTTCACTTTCCTTTTTGAAAAAAATTCGGGTTCCCCTCTTTATTTTTGTTGTTTTAAAACTATATGAAAGCACTCAGCAGAAATAAATGACTCTCTGAAACTTCCGGGTTGTCTCCCTGGCAGCGCTTTTCTTAAAGCCATTAAGCTAGGCATATAGTGCTCAAGTAATGAATCCACCCGAATCCCAAGGTATATCAAAGCCAATTTTAATTAACAATGATTTGTAATTTAGTAGTGAGCACAAAGTAACATATATCATGCAACAAAGAATTCTAACTCTCCTCCTATGCATCGGCATGTCATAAAAGAACAATTCATGCACACATAGTAAAGGCCAATGCATAGTATAAACGGTTTCTTGCAATTTTATCGTATTGGAAACATAGAGAGGTGGAGATATAGTTCCTCTCTCATAATAATTGCAAGCAGGAGCATCAAGCACACGCATATTATATTCATCAAAATCATCATGTGTAATAGTAAGACACAACCCATCAATATAATCCTTAATAAGTGCAAACTTCTCCGATATAGTGTAGTTGGGAGAATTCAAAAAGATAATAGGACTATCATGCATGGATGCAATAGCAACAATTTCATGTTTAACATAAGGAACTATAGCAAGTTCATCTCCATAAGCATAATTCATATTGGCATCTTGGCCACAAGCATAGCAAGCATCATCAAAAATGGATATTTCAAGAGAATCAAAGGGATCATAACAATCATCATAGCAATCATCCTTCGGTAAGCGCGAAGGGAGATTAAACAATGTATGAGTTGAAGAGTTAATCTCATTTGAAGGTGGGAATGGGTAGCTAATCCGCTCTTCCTCCTTTTGTTCTTCGCTCTCCTCCTCATCTTTTTCATCCAATGACCTCACAGTTTCATCAATTTCTTCTTCCATAGACTCCTGCAAAATATTAGTCTCTTCTTGGACAGCGGGGTAGTCCTCAATATATGGTTCAACATAGGCATTAGAAGCATAATTGTCATAGCAATATTTAAGTATGGCAAAATTTTCAGATTTGTAAAGAGTAGCATCGTACGTTTCAATCAAAGAAGCAATTTCATAAGCACCCTTAAAAGCAACAAATTCTTCAATTTGTTGAACATCATAGTAACTATAAACACCCTTAGCATGCGAAGATACGATTCCATTATCACTAAACTCACATTGATAGGAAAGGTGTTTCTTAGGGTTTTCAGAACAACAAGTAATATCATATATTTCGCATAAATTCCAAGCATAGCATTGCAAATGATAAATTTGACCCAGTAAAATTTTCCCTTTTTCAGATATTCGGTGTCGCACATAACAAGCATGCTCATCTAAGGATTTGCCCTCAAATAAGCTAGCTGGGGTTTCAGCACGAGCACATACGGATCAAAGATGATCCAAGTAATAAGCTTCAGAAGTGTCATAGATTTTGAGTGGTTCTTCAACCATTGGTTTAGTAGGTACAACTATTTTTTTGGTATTTTGCAATTCCTACCCATAACTAAAGATAGAAAACAACTAAGAACAGCAAATAAAAATTACTTAGTGATAAAGCAAACAAGCACACACTAGAATATTTACCCCACGCTATGTCTCCCCGGCAATGGCGCCAGAAAAAGGTCTTGATAACCCACAAGTATAGGGGATCGCAACAGTTTTCGATAAGTAAGAGTGTCGAACCCAACGAGGAGATAAAGGCAGAACAAATATTCCCTCAAGTTCTATCGACCACCGATACAACTCTACGCACGCTTGATGTTCGCTTTACCTAGAACAAGTATGAAACTAGAGGTGCTTTGTAGGTGTTGTTGAATAGGTTTGCAAGATAATAAAGAGCACGTAAATAAAAAGTAGGGGCTGTTTAGATAAAGACACAACTAAGTTAGTTTTAGTAAAGAGGTTTTTGTTACGAGAAAGTTATTTGTCCCTAGGCAATCGATAACTAGACCGGTAATCATTATTGTAATTTTATATGAGGGAGAGGCATAAGCTAACATACTTTCTCTACTTGGATCATATGCACTTATGATTGGAATTCTAGCAAGCATCCGCAACTACTAAAGATTATTAAGGTAAAACCCAACCATAGCATTAAAGCATCAAGTCCTCTTTATCCCATACGCAACAATCCCCTTACTCGGGTTTGTGTTTCAGTCACTCACGCAACCCACTATAAGCGAATCATGAACGTATTGCAACACCCTACAGCGGGGATCCCTCACGCTTGCGCGACACGGAGAGCACCATAGGACAACACCAATAATAAAACATGCAACTCAAACCAATCTTGATCATCAAATAGCCCATAGGACAAAACAGATCTACTCAAACATCATAGGATAGCCATACATCATTGGGAAATAATATATAGCGTTGAGCACCATGTTTAAGTAGAGATTATAGCAGGTAAGAGAGAGGTTACACCGCTGCATAGAGGGGGGAAGAGTTGGTGATGATGGCGGTGAAGTTGTTGGTGAAGATTGCGGTGATGATGATGGCCCCCGGTGACACTCTGGTGCCACCGAAAGCGAGGGGGAGAGAGCCCCCCCCTCCTTCTTCTTCTTCCTTGACCTCCTCCCTAGATGGGAGAAGGGTTTCCCCTCTGGTCCATGGCCTCCATGGCGTGGGAGGGGCGAGAGCCCCTTCGAGATTGGATCTGTCTCTCTGTCTCTTTCTGTTTCTGCGTTCTCAGATTCTACCCTTTCACCGTCTCTTATATTCCCGGATATCCGTAACTCCGATTGGGCTGAAATTTTAACATGATCTCTATCCAGATATTAGCTTTCTTGCGGCGAAAGAAGGGCATCAACTACCTTACGGGGTGGCCACGAGGGTCAGGGGCGCGCCTGCCCCCGTGGGGCGCGCCCCCCTGCCTCATGGACCCCTCCGGCATCTTCTCGCGTGGATTTTTCTTCCCAAAAATCATATATATTCCAAAAAAATCTCCGTTAGTTTTTATCCCGTTCGGACTCCGTTTGATATGGATATTCTGCGAAACAAAAAACATGCAACAAACAGGAACTGGCACTGGACACTAGATCAATATGTTAGTCCCAAAAATAGTATAAAAAGTTACCAAAAGTATATTAAAGTTGTAGAATATTGGCATGGAACAATAAAAAAATATAGATACGACGGAGACGTATCAGGCGACGTAGGGCGCGGCGAGGGCAGGGCTCCAGCGGCGCGACGGGGAGAAAGTGTGGAGATTTTGGGGGAAAAGGGGCGGGATGAAGGGAGGAGTGGGGATTTGGGGAGTTAAGTGGGCACAGCAGTAGCGCGTTTAGGCAAAACGCGCTATAGCTACTCCAGGTAGCTATAGCGGTTTTGTGTAGAAAGCGCTACTGCTATCTTGACTAGCTGTAGCTCTTTTCTCATAAAAGCGCTGCTGCTATAACCTGTACCTATATAACAATTCTCCTGTTTGTTTCCTTCTATTTTCTTTTCCTTTATTTTCTCTCACTTTTCTTTTCTTTTTTCCCGAGAGCAGTGAATGAAGGGAAGGCGATATATATTGCATCATTTGACGGTTAAATATGTACACAAAATAGAAGCATATATATTACATCATTGGACCCATGCATAATATATAGGTCAGATATAGTGCCCCAAATAAGCTGCAGGATTAGTCTAGAGGGCCATGGCCACGAGATAGATAGCAAGCACCTGTGACCGCGAACTCATACCCTTCAGTGATCAGCTCAAAATTCAAATGCATGCAAATTTTGGCTGGATGAATGGTACAGTTGTTGAAGGATGGGAAGGGCCGGGTAAAACATTTCAGATAAGAGTCTAGTATGTTCAGTCCATGCTGCTGCTTGTCTGGAAAACACAAGCCGGAAAGTTCAGCAACTAGCTAAATACAGTGGAGTAGATGTGGTGCAGTGCCAGCAACCAAGTAATTGAGCCATGTACCTTTTCATTTACGTATTTGAATATTAGTTTTCTTAAACAAGTAGCTGCAAGGTTATTATAGTTTTATTAAGTGTATGTATATACAAGTCAGACTGATAGAAGAGGTCAACCACCAGTAACCTAGCTACTTGGTCTGCCATGCTTTGCTCACGTGGGCTCCACTGTCTTGTTCAATTATCGTTTGAAATGAAACAAAATAAATTACTGGTACCAAATAGTAGCCCTATAATAATTAATTAGTTGCAGCTTAAGCGTAATTCCTTTTCCCGAAAGATCAATTATTTTATGACGACGACGACGATGATGGCCTGATGTGTGCGGTGCAATCTTGTTCCGTTTCTGCCATCCGCATCACCTACGGCACTTTCAACTAAACTCACCAAACAAATGTAACATGATTACATTTTCTTTCTTCTGGACGGTTGATTAAGGTGCGACCGTAAGGTTAGTTAAGGTAGCATTACCACAACCAAAAGCAATGGTGCTGCCAGGAATTGTATGCACAATCAGGTGTGACCTTTCTCCTTTTTTTCAGTAAGAAAACCAACCCCGGACTAATCTTTTTTAATTCACAACGTTGAACTTGGAAACCGGTCAAAATATGCCCTGAACTTACCGCAAGGGTCAGAACATAACCCTGGTCTCGGTTTTGCATTGGTCAAGCAGTTTTGACGGTAGTCAATATTGATTGGTCACCGACGACTAGGCTAGGGATATGGACTGTCGTTTTGAATCTTCTCTAGTTACAGTTTATTTTTCCGTGCGTGTAAGCCGAGAAGATACACATAATAATAATCCATATCCATCACAAAGTGTGAAATGATGACCGAAACTTACCGTTTTTGGACGACGCGACTATTTAAGCTGGTCCAGTCGCTCCTCACTCGACGAGGTGGGACTAAACCATGCCTGAGCTTTGGTCAACTGGGAACTCGGCAAATCTATAACCTGGCCTTCCGATTTTTAAAACATGTAAAAAGAAAATGTTTACCGAGTCTAGTCACACCGAAACTTGGCAAAGATGTGACCCCTAGAATTCCTATTTAAAAAAATGAAAAATGGAAATTGTCTGCCGAGTCTCCTTTAGCCGAAACATGGCAAACAAAGGCCATGGTCACGGCTCCGTCGCATGTTGTACAACAGGGCCCACCGATCAGGCTTTGCCGAGTTTTTCCTTGCCGGAACTCTGCGAACTTGAGATTCTGCCGAGTTTATTTAGATCGCCAAGTTGTTTTTCGTTGGAACCAGGCAAAGTCACTGCTATGCCGAGTTTGCATATCACTGTCGAGTCTAATTTTTTTAAAACCCCGCCCATATATTAATTAAATTAGAATGTTCATACAATCATTCATTATAGCATCTGCCACACAGGCTGGAACACTATTAATAAGAACACTGTCAGACCTATTATTAAAACTAAACTTAGCTATCTCGTGTGCCACCATATTAGCTTCCCTGCTAATCTTGGAGATCTTTACATTCGCCGGCATCTTTGAAATAGTCAATGCTTCCTTCGTAAGGTCAACAAGGGGAGATATGTCAAAACTGTCTTTTCCTAGAACACCAACCACAAAAGAACAATCAGTTTGCCGCGTTCCCGATAGAATGAACTCAGCGAAGTTCTGGAATTCGGGACAAAACCAGATTCTAGTAGTGATACATACATATGGACGATTAACTAGGCTCACACATACTCTAGCAAGCATATCATATGGATTCTACACTACTAAAATATCTATACAAAGCAAATCATGGAACTAATTTCTACACTACTAAAATTTCTACACAAAGCAGTCGGATTGTACACTACTAAAATTTATAAACAAAGCAATCGGATTCTATACTCTACTTAAATTTCTACAAAAGGAATCGGAATCTACACTACTACAATTCCTATACAAAGCAATCCATGAAACAAAATTTCTACAAAAGCAAAGGGGATTATACACTAGTACAATTTCTACACAAAGTAATCCATGGAACTAAATTTCTAAACTATTAAAATTTCTACACAAAACTAAGTACAAAATCGGGTTCAAGACTTTTTAAATCGAATTCTACAAGGGGAAAAAAGATTCTGCGGTACAAATTTCGGATTCTCCGCTACTTAAATTCTATGCAATCCATGGATTATCCCGTGGATTCCATGGCAGCCACGGACGAGGGAGGCGTGAGGTGAGGGGATCGAACCTCGCTGTTGAGTAGACCCTCTCCAGCGGCAACGAGCTATGAGGTCCGTAGGCGGCGACTGGTCAAGGGAGAGCATGAAAAAGATAGTGAAGCCAAATGTGGCTAGGTTTTCTTACTGAGTGAGGTAGTGAAAGTAGTGGACAAGTGCTGGTGTGGGTCTAACAGGCCACGTCATAAAAGAGTAGTGGCAAAAAAAGCCCAGAAAATAGAAGTGGCCAAGAGGTGGTAGGAAATCAACATCTACGAGCTCGCGGGGATGGGCGCCATAGCACAAGGGGAGGGCGGCAGCATGTTGTCATTGTCGTGATTGATGCCATGGCAGGGGCACGGGGCAGCCATGCAGCCACGCCAAACGATGTGGGTGTGCACGAGGTGGCTAGCGTCGTCGAAGTCATGGAAGCTATCGAGCGGGATGGTTTGACCGTCCATGACCACCCAGGTTTTGATGATGGAGAAGCGCACATTGACGACCTGTGTAGGGGGTAGGCGAAGGATGTAGCGGTTGGGGAAGGCAACATGCACCTCGACTTGAACGAAGGTGCACATGGTGGTGAAGTCTCCCGGGTGCAGGCATCGGCGGTCGACAGAACAAAGGAGGACAAGAAGCCCGAAGACAAAGTTGGCCCCCTAATGATGCCACACCTCAAGCAGGTAGCCTGACGCGTCGATCTCGATGAGGCAATCGTATGTCGTGGTGGCGCGGTTGTTGGTGTCCTCAGACTTGATGAGTTCGACCTGGATGCCCAGGAAACCCATGGGGAAGAAGGCCATCACAGCATCGCGGCAAGCCTCGTCATTGACCACGAGGAGAGCATCCGAACGCCGCAAGGAAGTGGAATATGTTGGAGTCGATGCGAGAATCGAAGAGGTGGCAGATGAACTCGTGGGTGTCAAGCATCGCAGTGTTAGTTGGACGAGAGCGAAGCAGCTAACATGATGGAGAAGACCTTGGGGTGGTGAAGATGCCGGGAGTCATGGCAGGACCATGGCACAGTGGGGATGCAGAGCATGATGGAGGGAGCCGAAACATGGGCGACCCTGCGTCCGGGACCACTACGGGCATAGGTGAGACGGTGATGCAACATTGGTGTGGAGTCGCCGTTGGGGGAGTGGTTGATGTGGCGCAGCGCAGTAGGCAGTGACACCGCTGGTGACATGGGTGCTGGCTCGTCCAGTAGGATGCAGACAAAACCGATCAAGAGCTCCGGCAGGGGAGCGGGATCAGCACCGGTGGCCAAGCTCTCGGGGTGGGTGGCGTCCAAAGCTAAAACCGGCTGAAGGGGTTGTGGCTAAAGGCGATCCGCAGGCAGTAACACTCCTGATTTTCATCAGGAACAATTAATGATTTTAAGCATGGCATTTTGCACAAAAGCACAAAACAATGGTAAATGCTTTTTAGCTTGTCATTTCAGACAAAAGAAAGGAAAACAAAAATAGTGGCACAATTGCTGTTCAGGGAGGAGGTATGAAGGAGGTGACCAGGGCCCAGGGGCGACCGCGAGCTGTGCAGAGGCAGGGCGGCGACCAGGGAGATGGCGAGCAAGTCAGGGTGGAGGAGGCGCATGGCACAATTGCTTTTCAGGTGTTCTCTCATCATCATGCAGGCTATGAGGGTATTGAGCTCTCACCTCTCAGTGGACTCTGGGGATCGTCATTGGTATTGGAAAATAGAGGAGCGGTGGCTAATGAGAGTTCTTTCGGCCGGGAGACAAATATTGTCGCATATTGTTATTTAGATCTTTACTTCCTTAGAGCCGCCCCCCAGCCCCGACCATTTTATTTCTACCCTTGTCAATTATTTACCTGATCATTATTGATGAATCCAGTGACCAATTTTCTTTCTTTAATAATAGATCCCATCCCACAATTCCATAGCACTCTAGGCGGATCTAGAGGCACATTTTAATAAGCTGGGTAACAGATGAACAATTTGCTCAAAGGGTACGTACGTCATATTTATAAGCCCACATGTACATGGGCATCTAATGCCAAAAGATCAGCACGGACGCAAGCAAGAAACACAGCTACGCTGGTATCTCGGCCCTGGGAATGATTCCCAAGACTTGTGCAACCTGGAGCTTCTTCCTGGCGTACTGTGCATACGTCTTTGGCAACGCACGCTGAAATTGGAAAAGAATGAGCTATTATCACATACAAAACCTGCAAGGGGAAACAATATTTTTTGCCCACCAATATCTACAACCTACCTTGTAATTAATTTCCTGCGCAATCAACTCTTGGACTCTTTGATCTGGAAGCTATATATTATACATACACCAAGGAGAGACATCATGACGATGATTGTACTATATAGTAACACATTCCAATGGATGCTAGAGCACACCATACTATAGATATACTTACTTCCTTACTAATGCCTTCTGTGCACCGGCGGAACTGCAAGGAAAGATGATTAAAGCATTTGCATCAGAAGAGATACTAATAACTAATCAACGAAAACACATACAGAACTCCTATGAAAAAACAAAAAAAATTAACCTACTTGTCGCTCCAGTTGCAAAAAACCGCCGGGCCACTCCAGCTCAGCCTTCAAAGTATGTTGGCTCAATGGAACCGGATTCTCATTGTAAACATCCTGCAGAGCATCTCTGAAACACATCTACAAGTTTTCCAACAAAGAAGACAACACCATCACCAAGCATATACAGGGTTAGAAAGCACTGACAAACCCGATCAATAATCATAAACTGTTGTTAGTTCTGATGTACAATGCTGACCTGACCCTCATTGACCCGCTTCCAAATCTCAAGAAAGGCACGGTCAAGACCTTCGACAAACAAACGATAAAGGCGAGTCCTCAATACATACTCCTAAATTTAATCGAAAGATTGCGATTGTTAGATATAATCATAACTAGAGCTGACCATCTAAATGAGCAAGCGACAAAGGAATCATACCTCGAAACCATGACATGCTAGACCCAAATGAATGTTGGTGAACCCATTGGCAATCTTAATTGATTGGTACAAACCTTTACGGCGCATTGGCTCCCACTAAATAGTAGAACAGAGAAGTTATTGTGATGCTACAATGTGTATGCAAGATTAGTTGTCATTCCATGGTTTTGAGAGGTCATATAGGCGTACCTCCAGAAAATCTTTAAGCACATGATTTTCAAGCCACTGTTAAGAACAGAAGGTTGTTAGTCCAATTTCTTTTTTACTGAACAAAGTTTTAAACTTGGACTGGCTGATCATTGCACCATGAATACCTTCATTTCCTTGACCATCTTTTCCCAGTACAGCACATACTCTCTATCAGCATCAGGGGTGTTATAAAACGCTTTGTACTGACTCCATCTGTCATATTCATACTCATTCCCACCCTGCACCATAAAGGAAGGGAAGCAGCATATCACAGCTGTCCTAAGAATAACAAGCACTGGGTATAAAGGCATGGAATGCTCTTAATATGTGTGTGACTATTATTGGTTACAGTACTTTCGCACTTCAAGAAATTCCAAGAAAAAAACAGTATTGTAACATGTAAAATATATGGGGCCTCGGCATATCAGGCAAAAAACTGTTTACACATATAAAAAAAGTATGGTACTCGTATTTGGGAGTTGTCTGCATGTGGACCGCTTGTGATTTTTTTAGGACTTGCTCTGTGCAAAAAATGCATCAGCATAATAAACTCTCAGGGAAGAAGTTTCTTAAGCGAGCCCCCCTCCCCCACCCCCCGGTCACCTCCGCATTCCCCCTCCCTCTCCCTTCCCCCCGCCACGGCCTGAGGGGCGCGGCCCCGATGATGGTGGTGGCGGCCCTGGCGGGGATCTAGCGCCTCCTCTTGGTTGGAGGGCCTCGGCTCGCTGGGGCGGCGGCCCCGACCGGTGGGCGCGGTGCGGCTCATGCGGCGGGCTGCACTGGTGGGCAGCATCCCATGATCGCGTGGGTGGCATGGAGGTTGCGGGCGAAAGTGTGGCGGAGGCTCCTCGCAGCCTGCCGTTGCTCCATGAAGAAGCTCCGCCCCGTTTCGATCAGCCCCGATCCATGCCGACACCGGCCCCTGGTGTCGTCCCTCGGAGCCGGCCTGGCGGATCTGGAGAGTGGGCGAGGTTCTAGGGGAAACACCTAACCGGCATGGCCTCCTCCTCAAAGTCGATGCCTTTGGCTCCGATTCCCTTCTTGGAGGCTTTGGGGTGGGCCCTCTCCCTCCTGCCTCCTCCCAGAGCTATGGCGAAGGCTGGTGTTCCCCTGTTATGGGCATCGATGACACCCTGTTGTCATGCTCCTTCTTGAAGGCAGCGGCCGGGAACTGCTCTTGGTGGCGGGGATGATGGTGGTGTGGTGGCAGTGCATGGTGGTCTAGCCTTCTTGATGCATCCTGCTCGGCTTCACCCATTATAATTTGATGCCCTCTTTGGTCTTCTTTGTGGTGTTGCGCCTTCATTCAACAGCTCGCGTCTGGTGCTTCGTTCTGCCACTGCCGGTGGTGGTGCTCGCTTGGTTGGTCATTCGTGTTCGTGGGTATGCTCGTCCTGCTTCTCCTATGTCAGCTTGGTCACCTTGTGTTGGGTTCTTGTGGGATCCACTCTGCCGGTCGCTGGTGCGGCACCCATCGAGCCTTGGTGAAAAAGTTGTGGCCCTTTGTGACGCGGGAGACAACTTAAGTGTTGCCCAAGTTTGGCCTGCGGATGCAGTCGGCGCTCGATACTTGCACGGTGGTGCCCTCCTTCCGTGTCCTTAGTTGGGTAGTTGGTGCAGGCGTAGTGTTGGTCGTCGACATCGCTGCTTGGTGTGTTGGCTCTATGGTGCTGCCGTTGTGTTGTTTTGCCTTGTGCCATGTATCTTTCTTTCGGCTTTGTTCTGCCTTCGATTCCCCTGTAATGTGGTGCCCTTGTAATCCTGGCCGGTTGATGGCTTTGTTAATTCAAAATAGGGCTAGGTTCGAGCTCTTCTCGGGCTCGGCCGGTGCCTTTTCTCTAAGAAAAAGGTTATAATACTTCTGTCTTTTTCTTCTAACGTGCACAGTTTATGAGATTTTTGATAATTTATTGCAAACACACATATTTTCAACTCTGTTTAATCTCCAGAAGATGTGACGTTCGTAATTTTAGTTTTGCATTTTGGCAAGAACCTCAGGCAGGCCCCAGGAACAAAGAGGTTACTCCCACAAAGCCAAGCTATAAAAACAATGAGAAATTGCAGTCATGAATCATTAACTATCCAAGCTGTCAGAGAAATATTTGTGGTCACCCGTTCAAAGGTAAGAAGAGAAGAAGAAATTGCTTACTGGCCGCGTGAGCACAGATTAAGTGTATCTGAATCACTCAACTCAAAGTTGTGAGAATACACATATACTTACAGAGTTAGGAAGGACTAGCCGCTGGTAGTCGCTCAAGTTTGCAAGTAAACAGAGGTCGTGGTCGAAATACCAGCCAAAGGCACTATCATGAAGGTAAGGAGAGAAGAACTCATTCTCCAAGCCAAGCTCCATAGGGTACTTGCATTCCAATGCAGCTTCTTCTAGCTCGTCGACAGGCTTTCCTAACAGAAACTACAAAGTTTTACTGACGAATAAGGTACATAAGACGGGCGTATATGCTTGATCGCGATAGACAGATAGGTCTGAGGTGATATGGGACTAACCAGGTAAGCTTTGAAGCGATAACGTTTATACTTGGCGAGGAGGCTGTCCAACTGCTCTTGATCCAGTCCAGTCTTAGTGTCAATTTCAGCCGGTCTGCGAGTCTTTAGTTGTCCAGAGTACTTGGCAAATTCCTCCGCAGTGATATCATCGCCCGAGTCCTCTCCAAAGTATGTATCTCCAACATCTGGTCCGTGGGGTTCGCTCAAGAACTTGTGGGCTTGATATTCTACTAGGGCAGCCCGCAGCTCATCATCATAGAAATTAGAACGAGCGAGGACTTGGACAATTTCATCGGAAGGAAGATTTGGGCTGTCGACAGCGACGCCCGCTTGTAACTGCAATCCGGCGAGGCGCGAGGCGAGGATCTCATGGTACCTGGACTGGCGGGCCGGCGGTGCGCTGGATGTCGTGCTGCTGATGTCCAATTCGACAAGGGATCCAGACAACGATGCGCCTTCTTCACCGCGGCGCCGGCGGGACGGTCCTTCGCGAGGAGACCTCCTGCGGCGGCGGCGCCTCTTCTGCGGCGTCAGCATCTGATCGGCGATCACAGGGTTCGGACGCTAGTGACCTTTGTCCTCTTGGGACGGTTCAATCCTTACCCGGGCTGGGCCTAAATGAAAGCAGGCCCAAATTTTCTTCCGGTGTTCCTTGAGGTTTTTAAACAAAAAGTACTCGTTTTAATCGAAAAAAAGTACTCATAGCTACAGACCAGGCATGAATGTACCTTCCCTCTAACCAGGGTTATGTTTCTCCAGGCGGCAATTCTCACCACTGTCGAGGCTTTACCTTCCCTCCCCCGATCCGTCCGCTGGTTCGCTCGGGGCTGTCTCGGGGTGATCCCGGATCACTCCCTGCACCCGATCGAATCGTTGGTGTGTGAAAGGGGAGTTAGGGTTCCTAGAACACCCGATTCTATCTCAATCGGGTTAGGGTTCAAGATTTCACTGGTAGGGTCAACGAAGGCGGTGTCCGGCGCGGGATCAGCAGCCGGTCTACACGAGACGATGATGGTGGAGTTTGGGCTCCACGGGGAAGGGATGGATGCAGTGATAACTAGCGCGAGCACCGAAAAAATGCTGAAGAACTAGAGGGCAATCAGCTAGCGTTAATCACACAGGGAGCCCCTGTCATGATCCCACCTCCTAGAAGAGACGCCTTGTGGTCTCGATCAAACAACGATGGCTCGACACCGAGCGGGGCTGACTTGACAGGAAATCTGCTAGCGATTGTTCCAGCTGGAGCTACAGTTATGAGTCCCCCTCTGAAGAGAAATCCCAAGAGAACAAGGACGGGTCAAGACGGTAAAGATGGCACAACCTTGGCAGCAAAAACATTTTGGCGGGCCCTCTGGATGGGCGCCGCCGAGCACAATTAGTTATTTCTGTTGGCACTGTCGCGGTGTAGGCAAAGCTGCGGCAGTTCGGGAACTTTGCGATATCGCGAGGAAGTTTGCCCCTACCGTGTTCTGCATTGTTCAAACACGGATTAGTGGAACACACGTATAAGCACTAGCTAGTACTTTGGGATATGATAGAAGTTATGCAATAGATAGTCAAGGTAGAGGTGGTGGCGTTGTTGTTTTTTTGGAATAATTCAATCCTAGTTGAGATCTTGGGTGATTCGGCTTGTCATATAGATGCAAAGATAGAAGAGGGAGGTCATGATCCATGGAGATTAACCTGTGTATATGGTGAAGCTCAAACAAACCTTTGACACCAAACATGGGATCCTTCGAGGAGGATAGCTACTTTGAGTCCTCTCTCGTGGGTATGCTTGGGGGATTTTAATGAAGTGCTACGCCCAGAAGAACACGTTGGAGTTGCTAATCACAGTAATGCTCAAATCCAACGATTCAAAGATGCGGTTGATGTTTGCATGTTGTTCGGTTTAGGCTATCAAGGCCGTTTTTGGACTTCTGAGAAAAAAGTGGCGGGGGGCTCCTACACTTTGCTGAGGCCGGACAGAGCCCTCACAAACGCGGATTGGGTCACTAGATACCCTATGGAACACCTAACACACTTGACGGTGGCGGCGTCTGACCATGCGCCAATTCTACTTGAGCTAGAGGAGGCGCAAGTACATCCGAATGGTAATTTTCGATACGAGGTCATGTGGGAATCTCACAAAACTTGGATTGAGATGGTTACTACATGATGGAATGAAGTACAACCCGAACACACTGCAAATGGCCTTCGCGGGAGGCTTTTGGCGCTCTCGAAAATCCTTTCGGGGTGGAATTTGGACACCTCTGGCAGCCTCTGAAACGATATAAAATAGCTCAAGGGGGAATTGGAGAACTTGCGCAATGTTCCTGCAAGAACCTCCCCTACTCATGCAGAGATCAAAATCAATGAGAACCTAGTGGAACTTTATCACCATGAAGAGATTATGTGGAGGCAACGATCTAGGCTAGATTGGCTCTCGGCGGCGGGTAGAAACACAAGGTTCTTCCATATGAGGGCGAGCTTGAGGCGAAAGAAAAATATGACTCGCGCTCTCTCTAATGCCCTCGGAGTTTGGGTAGATGATCCAGCAGTATTAAAACAAATGGTCACCGAATTCTATAAGAGCCTATATTCGCCAGCAGAAGGGGTCCACAGATTTGATCAAGTCCTCTTGCATGTACCACACAAGGTAACACAGGAGATGAACACAGTGATGGGGAACGTTGCAGAAAACAAAAAAATTTCCTACGGTTTCACCAACATCCATCTATGAGTTCATCTAGCAACGAATGATTGGATTGCATCTACATACCTTTGTAGATCACGTGCGGAAGCATTCAAGAATTGGGGATGAGGAAGTCGTACTCGACATGATCCAAATCACTGGAGATCCTAGCGCTGAACGGACGGCACCTCCGCGTTCAACACACGTACGGTCAGCGTAACGTCTCCTCCTTCTTGATCCAGCAAGGGGGAAGGAGAGGTTGATGAAGATCCAGCAGCACGACGACGTGGTGGTGGATGCAGGGCGTCACAGCAGCAGGGCTTCGCCGTATACTGCGAGAGAGAGAGGTGTAGCAGGGGAGAGGGAGGCGCCAAGACTCAAGGTATTGCTGCCCCCTCCCTCCCCCCCTTTATATAGGCTCCCCTAGGGGGGCGCCAGCCCTAGGAGATGGGATCTCCTAGGGAGGGCGGCGGCCAGGGCTGGAGTAGCCCCCAAGGCAAGGTGGGGCGCCCCCCCCCACCCCTAGGGTTCCAACGCTAGGCGCATGGGGTGGGCCTAGGGGGGTGCACCAGCCCACTATGGGCTGGTTCCCCTCCCCACTTTGGCCCATGGGGCCCGCCGGGATGGGTGGTCCCACCCGGTGGACCCCCGGGACCCTTCCGGTGGTCCCGGTACAATACCGGTGACCCCGAAACTTGTCCCGATGGCCGAAACAGCACTTCCTATATATAATTCTTTACCTCCGGACCATTCTGAAACTCCTCGTGACGTCCGGGATCTCATCCGGGACTCCTAACAACATTCAGGTTACTGCATATACATATCTTTACAACCCTAGCGTCACTGAACCTTAAGTGTGTAGACCCTACGGGTTCGGGAGACATGTAGACATGACCGAGACAACTCTCCGGTCAATAATCAACAGCGGGATCTGGATACCCATGTTGGCTCCCACATGCTCCTCGATGATCTCATCGGATGAACCACGATGTCGAGGATTCAAGCAACCCCGTATTCAATTCCCTTTGTCAATCGGTATGTTACTTGCCTGAGATTCGATCGTCGGTATCCCAATACCTTGTTCAATCTCCTTACCGGTAAGTCATTTTACTCGTACCGTAATGCATGATCCCGTGACCAGACACTTGGTCACTTTGAGCTCATAATGATGATGCATTACCGAGTGGGCCCAGTGATACCTCTCCGTCATATGGAGTGACAAATCCCAGTCTTGATCCGTGTCAACCCAACAAACACTATCGAAGATACCCGTAGCATACCCTTATAGTCACCCAGTTACGTTGTGACGTTTGGTACACCCAAAGCACTCCTACGGTATCCGGGAGTTACACGATCTCATGGTCTAAGGAAAGGATACTTGACATTGGAAAAACTCTAGCAAATGAAATATACGATCTTATGCTATGCTTAGGATTGGGTCTTGTCCATCACATCATTCTCCTAATGATGTGATCTCGTTATCAATGACATCCAATGTCCATAGTCAGGAAACCACGACTATCTGTTGATCAACGAGCTAGTCAACTAGAGGCTTACTAGGGATATGTTGGTGTCTATTATTCACACATGTATTACGATTTCCGGATAACACAATTATAGCATGAATAAAGACAATTATTATGAACAAGGAAATATAATAATAATGCTTTTATTATTGCCTCTAGGGCATATTTCCAACAGTCTCCTACTTGCACTAGAGTCAATAATCTAGTTACATTGTGATGAATCGAACACCCATGGAATTCTGGTGTTGATCATGTTTTGCTCTAGGGAGAGGTTTAGTCAACGGATCTGCTACATTCAGGTCCGTATGTACTTTACAAATATCAATGTCTCCATCTTGAACATTTTCACGAATGGAGTTGAAGCGACGCTTGATGTGCCTGGTCTTCTTGTGAAACCTGGGCTCCTTGGCAAGTGCAATAGCTCCAGTGTTGTCACAGAAGAGTTTGATTGGCCCCGACGCATTGGGTATGACTCCTAGGTCGGTGATGAATGCCTTCACCCAAATTGCTTCATGCGCTGCCTCCGAGGCTGCCATGTACTCCGCTTCACATGTAGATCCCGCCACGACGATCTTCTTGCAACTGCACCAGCTTATTGCCCCACCATTCAAAATATACACGTATCTGGTTTGTGACTTAGAGTCATCTAGATCTGTGTCGAAGCTAGCATCGACGTAACCTTTTACGACGAGCTCTTCGTCACCTCCATAAACGAGAAACATTTCCTTAGTCCTTTTCAGGTACTTCCGGATATTCTTGACCGCTGTCCAGTGTTCCTTGCCGGGATTACTGGTACCTTCCTACCAAACTTACGGCAAGGTTTACATCAGGTCTGGTACACAGCATGGCATACATGATAGAACCTATGGCTGAGGCATAGGGGATGACACTCATCTCTTCTATATCTTCTGCCGTGGTCGGACATTGAGCTGAGCTCAATTTCACACCTTGCAACACAGGCAAGAACCCCTTCTTAGACTGATCCATATTGAACTTCTTCAATATCTTATCAAGGTATGTGCTTTGTGAAAGACCTATGAGGCGTCTTGATCTATCTCTATAGATCTTGATGCCTAATATATAAGCAGCTTCTCCAAGGTCCTTCATTGAAAAACTCTTATTCAAGTAGGCCTTAATGCTGTCCAAGAGTTCTATATCATTTCCCATCAAAAGTATGTCATCTACATATAATATGAGAAATGCTACAAAGCTCCCACTCACTTTCTTGTAAACGCAGGCTTCTCCATAAGTCTGCGTAAACCCAAACGCTTTGATCATCTCATCAAAGCGAATGTTCCAACTCCGAGATGCTTGCACCAACCCATAAATCGAGCGTTGGAGCTTGCACACCTTGTCAGCATTCTTAGGATCGACAAAACCTTCCGGTTGCATCATATACAATTCTTCCTTAAGGAAACCATTAAGGAATGCCGTTTTGACGTCCATTTGCCATATCTCATAATCATAGTATGCGGCAATTGCTAACATAATTCGGACGGACTTCAGCTTCGCTACCGGTGAGGAAGTCTCATCGTAGTCAACCCCTTGAACTTGTCGATAACCCTTAGCGACAAGCCGAGCTTTATGGATGGTCACATTACCATCCACGTCTATCTTCTTCTTAAAGATCCATTTATTTTCTATGGCTCGCCGATCATCGGGCAAGTCAGTCAAAGTCCATACTTCATTTTCATACATGGATCCTATCTTGGATTTCATGGCTTCTAGCCATTTGTCGGAATCCGGGCCCGCCATCACTTCTTCATAGTTCGAAGGTTCACCATTGTCTAACAACATGATTTCCAAGACAGGGTTGTTGTACCACTCTGGTGCGGAACGTGTCCTTGTGGACCTTCGAATTTCAGTAGGAGCTTGATCAGAAGTATCTTGATCATCATCATTAACTTCCTCTCTAGTTGGTGCAGGCACCTCAGGAACATTTTCTTGAGTTGCGCCATTTTCCGGTTCAAGAGGTAATACTTCATCAAGTTCTACTTTCTTCCCACTTACTTCTTTCGAGAGAAACTCCTTCTCTAGAAAGGATCCATTCTTGGCAACAAAGATCTTGCCTTCGGATCTGAGTAGAAGGTATACCCAATAGTTTCTTTAGGGTATCCTATGAAGACGCATTTTTCCGACTTGGGTTCGAGCTTTTCAGGTTGTAGTTTCTTGACATAAGCATCGCATCCCCAAACTTTTAGAAACGACAGCTTAGGTTTCTTCCCAAACCATAATTCATACGGTGTCGTCTCAACGGATTTCGACGGAGCCCTATTTAAAGTGAATGCGGCAGTCTCTAAACCATAGCCCCAAAAAGATAGCGGTAAATCGGTAAGAGACATCATAGATCGCACCATATCTAATAGAGTGGGATTACGACGTTCGGACACACCATTACGCTGAGGTGTTCCAGGCGGCGTGAGTTGTGAAACTATTCCACATTTTCTTAAGTGTGTGCCAAATTCGTGACTCAAGTATTCTCCTCCACGATCTGATCGCAAAAACTTGATTTTTCTGTCACGTTGATTCTCAACCTCACTCTGAAATTCCTTGAACTTTTCAAAGGTTTCAGACTTGTGTTTCATCAAGTAGACATACCCATATCTACTCAAGTCATCAGTGAGGGTGAGAACATAACGATAGCCACCGCGAGCCGCAACGCTCATTGGACCGCACACATCAGTATGTATGATTTCCAATAAGTTGGTTGCTCGCTCCATTGTTCCTGAGAACGGAGTCTTGGTCATTTTACCCATGAGGCATGGTTCGCATGTGTCAAATGATTCATAATCAAGAGACTCTAAAAGTCCATCTGCATGGAGCTTCTTCATGCGTTTGACACCTATGTGACCAAGGCGGCAATGCCACAAGTATGTGGGACTATCATTATCAACTTTACATCTTTTGGTATTCACACTATGAACATGTGTAGCAGTACGCTCGAGATTCATTAAGAATAAACCATTCACCATCGGAGCATGACCATAGAACATATCTCTCATATAAATAGAACAACCATTATTCTCGGATTTAAATGAGTAGCCATCTCGAATTAAACGAGATCCCGATACAATGTTCATGCTCAAAGCTGGCACTAAATAACAATTATTAAGGTTTAAAACTAATCCCGAAGGTAAATGTAGAGGTAGCGTGACGACCGCGATCACATTGACCTTGGAACCATTCCCGACGCGCATCGTCACCTCGTCCTTTGCCAGTCTCCGCTTATTCCGCAGCTCCTGCTTTGAGTTACAAATGTGAGCAACTGCACCGGTATCAAATACCCAGGAGCTACTACGAGTACTGGTAAGGTACACATCAATTACATGTATATCACATATACCTTTTGTTTTGCCGGCCTTCTTGTCCGCTAAGTATTTGGGGCAGTTCCGCTTCCAGTGACCACTTTCCTTGCAATAAAAGCACTCAGTCTCGGGCTTGGGTCCATTCTTTGGCTTCTTCCCGGCAGCTTGCTTGCCGGACGCGGCAACTTCCTTGTCGTCCTTCTTGAAGTTCTTTTTACCCTTGCCCTTCTTGAACTTAGTGGTTTTATTCACCATCAACACTTGATGTTCCTTCTTGACTTCTACCTCTGCTGATTTCAGCATTGAAAATAACTCAGGAATGGTCTTTTCCATCCCCTGCATATTGAAGTTCATCACAAAGCTCTTGTAGCTTGGTGGAAGCTACTGGAGGATTTTGTCAATGACCGCATCATCCGGGAGATTAACTCCCAGCTGAGTCAAGCGGTTATGTAACCCAGACGTAGTGAGTATGTGTTCACTGACAGAACTATTTTCCTCCATCTTACAGCTGAAGAATTTGTCGGAGACTTCATATCTCTCGACCCGGGCATGAGCTTGAAAAACCATTTTCAGCTCTTCGAACATCTCATATGCTCCATGTCTCTCAAAACGCTTTTGGAGCCCCGGCTCTAAGCTGTAAAGCATGCCGCACTGAACGAGGGAGTAGTCATCAGCACGTGTCTGCCAAGCGTTCATAACGTCTTCGTTCTGTGGGACGGGTGCGTCACCTAGCAGTGCTAGTAGGACATATTCTTTCTTGGCAGCTATGAGGATGATCCTCAGGTTCCGGACCCAGTCCGTATAGTTGCTGCCATCGTCTTTCAGCCTGGTTTTCTCTAGGAATGCGTTGAAGTTGAGGACAACATTGGCCATTTGATCTACAAGACATATTGTAACGATTTTAGACTAAGTTTATGATAATTAAGTTCATCTAATCAAATTATTCAATGAACTCCCACTTAGATAGACATCCCTCTTTTAGTCATCTAAGTATAACATGATCCGAGTCAACTAGGCCGTGTCCGATCATCACGTGAGACGGACTAGTCAACATCGGTGAACATCTTCATGTTGATCGTACCTTCTATACGACTCATGCTCGACCTTTCGGTCTTCTGTGTTCCGAGGCCATGTCTGTACATGCTAGGCTCGTCAAGTCAACATAAGTGTTTGCACGTGTAAATCTTTCTTACACCCGTTGTATGTGAACGTCGGAATCTAACACACCTGATCTTCACGTGGTGCTTCGAAACAACGAACTGTCGCAACGGTGCACAGTTAGGGGGAACACTTTCTTGAAATTATTACGAGGGATCATCTTATTTACTACCGTCGTTCTAAGTAAACAAGATGCAAAACATGATAAACATCACATGCAATCAAATAATAATAGTGACATGATATGGCCAATATCACATAGCTCCTTTGATCTCCATCTTTGGGCTCCATGATCATCTTGTCACCGGCTTGACACCATGATCTCCATCATCATGATCTCCATCATCGTGTCTCCATGAAGTTGCTCGCCAACTATTACTTCTACTACTATGGCTAACGCGTTTAGCAATAAAGTAAAGTAATTTACATGGCGTTTCTCAATGACACGCGGGTCATACAAAAAATAAAGACAACTCCTATGGCTCCTGCCGGTTGTCATACTCATCGACATGCAAGTCGTGATTCCTATTACAATAGCATGAACATCTCATACATCACATATATATCATTCATCATACATCACAACTTTGGCCATATCATATCACAAAGCACTTGCTGCAAAAACAAGTTAGACGTCCTCTAATTATTGTTGCAAGTTTTACGTGGCTGAAATAGGGTTCTAGCAAGAACGTTTTCTCACCTACGTGAAAGCCACAACGTGATTTGTCAACTTCTATTTACCCTTCATAAGGACCCTTTTCATCGAATCCGCTCCAACTAAAGTGGGAGAGACAGACACCCGCCAGCCACCTTATGCAACTAGTGCATGTTAGTAGGTGGAACCGGTCTCACGTAAGCGTACGTGTAAGGTTGGTCCGGGCCGCTTCAACCCACAATACCGTTGAAGCAAGATAAGACTAGTAGCGACAAGAAAGTTGACAACATCTACGCCCACAATAAATTGTGTTCTACTCGCGCAAGAAGAACTATACATAGACCTAGCTCATGATGCCACTGTTGGGGAACATTGCAGAAAACAAAAAATTTCCTACGGTTTCACCAAGATCCATCTATGAGTTCATCTAGCAACGAGTGATCGGATACATCTACATACCTTTGTAGATCGCGAGCGGAAGCGTTCAAAGAACGGGGATGAGGGAGTCGTACTCGACGTGATCCAAATCACCGGAGATCCTAGCGCCGAACGGACGGCACCTCCGTGTTCAACACACGTACGGTCAGCGTAACGTCTCCTCCTTCTTGGTCCAGCAAGGGGGAAGGAGAGGTTGATGAAGATCTAGCAGCATGACGGCGTGGTGGTGGATGCAGGGCGTCATAGCAGCAGGGCTTCGCCGTATACTGCGAGAGAGAGAGGTGTAGCAGGGGAGAGGGAGGCGCCAAGACTCAAGGTGTGTCTGCCCCCTCCCTCCCCTCTTTTATATAGGCTCCCCTGGGGGGCGCCGGCCCGAACCCGTAGGGTCTACACACTTAAGGTTCGGTGATGCTAGGGTTGTAAAGATATGTATATGCAGTAACCCGAATGTTGTTCGGAGTCCCGGATGAGATCCCGGACGTCACGAGGAGTTTCGGAATGGTCCGAAGGTAAAGAATTATATATAGGAAGTGCTGTTTCGGCCATCGGGACAAGTTTCGGGGTCACCGGTATTGTACCGGGACCACCGAAAGGGTCCCGGGGGTCCACCGGGTGGGACCACCCATCCTGGAGAGCCCCATGGGCCAAATTGGGGAGGGGAACCAGCCCATAGTGGGCTGGTGCACCCCCCTAGGCCTACCCCATGCACCTAGGGTTGGAACCCTAGGGGTGGGGGGGCGCCCCACCTTGCCTTGGGGGCTACTCCAGCCTTGGCCGCTGCCCCCCTAGGAGATTCCCATCTCCTAGGGCCGGCGCCCCCCAGGGGAGCCTATATAAAAGAGGGGAGGGAGGGGGCAGACACACCTTGAGTCCTGGCACCTCCCTCTCCCCTGCTACACCTCTCTCTCTCGCAGTATACGGCGAAGCCCTGCTGCTGTGATGCCCTGCATCCACCACCACGCCATCATGCTGCTGGATCTTCATCAACCTCTCCTTCCCCCTTGCTGGATCAAGAAGGAGGAGACGTTACGCTGACCGTACGTGTGTTGAACGCGGAGGTGCCATCCGTTCGGCGCTAGGATCTCCGGTGATTTGGATCACGTCGAGTACGACTCCCTCATCCCCGTTCTTTGAATGCTTCCGCTCGCGATCTACAAAGGTATGTAGATGTATCCGATCACTCGTTGCTAGATGAACTCATAGATGGATCTTGGTGAAACCGTAGGAAATTTTTTGTTTTCTGCAACATTCCCCAACAGTGGCATCATGAGCTAGGTCTATGTGTAGTTCTTCTTGCGCGAGTAGAACACAATTTATTGTGGTTGTAGATTTTGTCAACTTTCTTGCCACTACTAGTCTTATCTTGCTTCAACAGTATTGTGGGATGAAGCGGTCCGGACCAACCTTACACGTACTCTTACGTGAGACCGGTTCCACCGACTAACATGCACTAGTTGCATAAGGTGGCTGGCGGGTGTCTGTCTCTCCCACTTTAGTTGGAGAGGATTCGATGAAAAGGGTCCTTATGAAGGGTAAATAGAAGTTGACAAATCACGTTGTGGCTTTCACGTAGGTGAGAAAACGTTCTTGCTAGAACCCTATTTCAGCCACGTAAAACTTGCAACAACAATTAGAGGACGTCTAACTTGTTTTTGCAGCAAGTGCTTTGTGATATGATATGGCCAAAGTTATGATGTATGATGAATGATATATATGTGATGTATGAGATGTTCATGCTATTGTAATAGGAATCACGACTTGCATGTCGATGAGTATGACAACCGGCAGGAGCCATAGGAGTTGTCTTTATTTTTTGTATGACCTGCGTGTCATTGAGAAACGCCATGTAAATTACTTTACTTTATTGCTAAACGCGTTAGCCATAGTAGTAGAAGTAATAGTTGGCGAGCAACTTCATGGAGACACGATGATGGAGATCATGATGATGGAGATCATGGTGTCAAGCCGGTGACGAGATGATCATGGAGCCCCAAGATGGAGATCAAAGGAGCTATGTGATATTGGCCATATCATGTCACTATTATTATTTGATTGCATGTGATGTTTATCATGTTTTGCATCTTGTTTACTTAGAACGACGGTAGTAAATAAGATGATCCCTCGTAATAATTTCAAGAAAGTGTTCGCCCTAACTGTGCACCGTTGCGACAGTTCGTTGTTTCGAAGCACCACGTGAAGATCGGGTGTGTTAGATTCCGACGTTCACATACAACGGGTGTAAGAAAGATTTACACATGCAAACACTTATGTTGACTTGACGAGCCTAGCATGTACAGACATGGCCTCGGAACACAGAAGACCGAAAGGTCGAGCATGAGTCGTATAGAAGGTACGATCAACATGAAGATGTTCACCGATGTTGACTAGTCCGTCTCACGTGATGATCGGACACGGCCTAGTTGACTCGGATCATGTTATACTTAGATGACTAAAAGAGGGATGTCTATCTAAGTGGGAGTTCATTGAATAATTTGATTAGATGAACTTAATTATCATAAACTTAGTCTAAAATCGTTACAATATGTCTTGTAGATCAAATGGCCAATGTTGTCCTCAACTTCAACGCATTCCTAGAGAAAACCAGGCTGAAAGACGATGGCAGCAACTATACGGACTGGGTCTGGAACCTGAGGATCATCCTCATAGCTGCCAAGAAAGAATATGTCCTACTAGCACTGCTAGGTGACGCACCCGTCCCACAGAACGAAGACGTTATGAACGCTTGGCAGACACGTGCTGATGACTACTCCCTCGTTCAGTGCGGCATGCTTTACAGCTTAGAGCCGGGGCTCCAAAAGCGTTTTGAGAGACATGGAGCATATGAGATGTTCGAAGAGCTGAAAATGGTTTTTCAAGCTCATGCCCGGGTCGAGAGATATGAAGTCTCCGACAAATTCTTCAGCTGTAAGATGGAGGAATATAGTTCTGTCAGTGAACACATACTCACTATGTCTGGGTTACATAACCGCTTGACTCAGCTGGGAGTTAATCTCTCGGATGATGCGGTCATTGACAGAATCCTCCAGTCGCTTCCACCAAGCTACAAGAGCTTTGTGATGAACTTCAATATGCAGGGGATGGAAAAGACCATTCCTGAGTTATTTTCAATGCTGAAATCAGCAGAGGTAGAAGTCAAGAAGGAACATCAAGTGTTGATGGTGAATAAAACCACTAAGTTCAAGAAGGGCAAGGGTAAAAAGAACTTCAAGAAGGACGGCAAGGAAGTTGCCGCGTCCGGCAAGCAAGCTGCCGGGAAGAAGCCAAAGAATGGACCCAAGCCCGAGACTGAGTGCTTTTATTGCAAGGGAAGTGGTCACTGGAAGCGGAACTGCCCCAAATACTTAGCGGACAAGAAGGCCAGCAAAACAAAAGGTATATGTGATATACATGTAATTGATGTGTACCTTACCAGTACTCGTAGTAGCTCCTGGGTATTTGATACCGGTGCAGTTGCTCACATTTGTAACTCAAAGCAGGAGCTGCGGAATAAGCGGAGACTAGCAAAGGACGAGGTGACGATGCGCGTCGGGAATGGTTCCAAGGTCAATGTGATCGTCGTCGGCACGCTACCTCTACATTTACCTTCGGGATTAGTTTTAAACTTTAATAATTGTTATTTAGTGCCAGCTTTGAGCATGAACATTGTATCGGGATCTCGTTTAATTCGAGATGGCTACTCATTTAAATACGAGAATAATGGTTGTTCTATTTATATGAGAGATATGTTCTATGGTCATGCTCCGATGGTGAATGGTTTATTCTTAATGAATCTCGAGCGTACTGCTACACATGTTCATAGTGTGAATACCAAAAGATGTAAAGTTGATAATGATAGTCCCACATACTTGTGGCACTGCCGCCTTGGTCACATAGGTGTCAAACGCATGAAGAAGCTCCATGCAGATGGACTTTTAGAGTCTCTTGATTATGAATCATTTGACACATGCGAACCATGCCTCATGGGTAAAATGACCAAGATTCCGTTCTCAGGAACAATGGAGCGAGCAACCAACTTATTGGAAATCATACATACTGATGTGTGCGGTCCAATGAGCGTTGAGGCTCGCAGTGGCTATCGTTATGTTCTCACCCTCACTGATGACTTGAGTAGATATGGGTATGTCTACTTGATGAAACACAAGTCTGAAACCTTTGAAAAGTTCAAGGAATTTCAGAGTGAGGTTGAGAATCAACGTGACAGAAAAATCAAGTTTTTGCGATCAGATCGTGGAGGAGAATACTTGAGTCATGAATTTGACACACACTTAAGAAAATATGGAATAGTTTCACAACTCACGCCGCCTGGAACACCTCAGCGTAATGTTGTGTCCGAATGTCGTAATCGCACTCTATTAGATATGGTGCGATCTATGATGTCTCTTACCGATTTACCGCTATCTTTTTGGGGCTATGGTTTAGAGACTGCCGCATTCACTTTAAATAGGGCTCCGTCGAAATCCGTTGAGACGACACCGTATGAATTATGGTTTGGGAAGAAACCTAAGTTGTCGTTTCTAAAAGTTTGGGGATGCGATGCTTATGTCAAGAAACTACAACCTGAAAAGCTCGAACCCAAGTCGGAAAAATGCGTCTTCATAAGATACCCTAAAGAAACTACTGGGTATACCTTCTACCTCAGATCCGAAGGCAAGATCTTTGTTGCCAAGAATGGATCCTTTCTAGAGAAGGAGTTTCTCTCGAAAGAAGTAAGTGGGAAGAAAGTAGAACTTGATGAAGTATTACCTCTTGAACCAGAAAATGGCGCAACTCAAGAAAATGTTCCTGAGGTGCCTGCACCAACTAGAGAGGAAGTTAATGATGATGATCAAGATACTTCTGATCAAGCTCCTACTAAAATTTGAAGGTCCACAAGGACACGTTCCGCACCAGAGTGGTACGGCAACCCTGTCTTGGAAATCATGTTGTTAGACAACGGTGAACCTTCGAACTATGAAGAAGCGATGGCGGGCCCGGATTCTGACAAATGGCTAGAAGCCATGAAATCCGAGATAGGATCCATGTATGAAAATGAAGTATGGACTTTGACTGACTTGCCCGATGATCGGCGAACCATAGAAAATAAATGGATCTTTAAGAAGAAGACAGACGCGGATGGTAATGTGACCATCCATAAAGCTCGGCTTGTCGCTAAGGGTTATCGACAAGTTCAAGGGGTTGACTATGATGAGACTTTCTCACCGGTAGCGAAGCTGAAGTCCGTCTGAATTATGTTAGCAATTGCCGCATACTATGGTTATGAGATATGGCAAATGGACGTCAAAACGGCATTCCTTAATGGTTTCCTTAAGGAATAATTGTATATGATGCAACCGGAAGGTTTTGTCGATCCTAAGAATGCTGACAAGGTGTGCAAGCTCCAATGCTCGATTTATGGGCTGGTGCAAGCATCTCGGAGTTGGAACATTCACTTTGATGAGATGATCAAAGCGTTTGGGTTTACGCAGACTTATGGAGAAGCCTGCGTTTACATGAAAGTGAGTGGGAGCTCTGTAGCATTTCTCATATTATATGTAGATTACATACTTTTGATGGGAAATGATATAGAACTCTTGGACAGCATTAAGGCCTACTTGAATAAGAGTTTTTCAATGAAGGACCTTGGAGAAGCTGCTTATATATTAGGCATCAAGATCTATAGAGATAGATCAAGACGCCTCATAGGTCTTTCACAAAGCACATACCTTGATAAGATATTGAAGAAGTTTAATATGGATCAGTCTAAGAAGGGGTTCTTGCCTGTGTTGCATGGTGTGAAATTGAGCTCAGCTCAATGTCCAACCACGGCAGAAGATATAGAAGAGATGAGTGTCATCCCCTATGCCTCAGCCATAGGTTCTATTATGTATGCCATGCTGTGTACCAGACCTGATGTAAACCTTGCCGTAAGTTTGGTAGGAAGGTACCAAAGTAATCCCGGCAAGGAACACTGGACAACGGTCAAGAATATCCTGAAGTACCTGAAAAGGACTAAGGAAATGTTTCTCGTTTATGGAGGTGACGAAGAGCTTGTTGTAAAAGGTTACGTCGACGCTAGCTTTGACACAGATCTGGATGACTCTAAGTCACAAACCGGATACGTGTATATTTTGAATGGTGGGGCAGTAAGCTGGTGCAGTTGCAAGCAGAGCGTCGTGGCGGGATCTACATGTGAAGCGGAGTACATGGCAGCCTCGGAGGCAGCGCATGAAGCAATTTGGGTGAAGGAGTTCATCACCGACCTAGGAGTCATACCCAATGCATCGGGGCCAATCAAACTCTTCTGTGACAACACTGGAGCTATTGCACTTGCCAAGGAGCCCAGGTTTCACAAGAAGACCAGACACATCAAGCGTCGCTTCAACTCCATTCGTGAAAATGTTCAAGATGGAGACATAGATATTTGTAAAGTACATACGGACCTGAATGTAGCAGATCCGTTGACTAAACGTCTCCCTAGGGCAAAACATGATCAACACCAGAATTCCATGGGTGTTCGATTCATCACAATGTAACTAGATTATTGACTCTAGTGCAAGTGGGAGACTGTTGGAAATATGCCCTAGAGGCAATAATAAAAGCATTATTATTATATTTCCTTGTTCATGATAATTGTCTTTATTCATGCTATAATTGTGTTATCCGGAAATCGTAATACATGTGTGAATAATAGACACCAACATGTCCCTAGTAAGCCTCTAGTTGACTAGCTCGTTGATCAACAGATAGTCATGGTTTCCTGACTATGGACATTGGATGTCATTGATAACGAGATCACATCATTAGGAGAATGATGTGATGGACAAGACCCAATCCTAAACATAGCATAAAGATCTTATAGTTCGTTTGCTAGAGTTTTTCCAATGTCAAGTATCCTTTCCTTAGACCATGAGATCGTGTAACTCCCGGATACCGTAGGAGTGCTTTGGGTGTACCAAACTTCACAACGTAACTGGGTGACAATAAAGGTATACTACGGGTATCTCCGAAAGTGTCTGTTGGGTTGACACGGATCAAGACTAGGATTTGTCACTCCGTATGACGGAGAGGTATCACTGGGCCCACTCGGTAATGCATCATCATTATGAGCTCAAAGTGACCAAGTGTCTGGTCACGGGATCATGCATTACGGTATGAGTAAAGTGACTTGCCGGTAACGAGATTGAACAAGGTATTGGGACACCGATGATCGAATCTCGGGCAAGTAACATATCGATTGACAAAGGGAATTCTATACGGGGTTGCTTGAATCCTCGACATCGTGGTTCATCTGATGAGATCATCGAGGAGCATGTGGGAGTCAACATGGGTATCCAGATCCCGCTGTTGGTTATTGACCGGAGAGTCGTCTCGGTCATGTCTACATGTCTCCCGAACCCGTAGGGTCTACACACTTAAGGTTCGGTGATGCTAGGGTTGTAAAGATATGTATATGCAGTAACCTGAATGTTGTTCGGATTCCCGGATGAGTTCCCGGACATCACGAAGAGTTTCGGAATGGTCCGGAGGTAAAGAATTATATATAGGAAGTGCTGTTTCGGCCATCGGGACAAGTTTCGGGGTCACCGGTATTGTAACGGGACCACCGGAAGGGTCCCGGGGGTCCACCGGGTGGGACCACCCATCCCAGAGGGCCCCATGGGCCAAAGTGGGGAGGGGAACCAGCCCATAGTGGGCTGGTGCGCCCCCCTAGGCCCACCCCATGCGCCTAGGGTTGGAACCCTAGGGGTGGGGGGGCGCCCCACCTTGCCTTGGGGGCTACTCCAGCCCTGGCCGCCGCCCCCCCTAGGAGATCCCATCTCCTAGGGCCGGCGCCCCCCCTAGGGGAGCCTATATAAAGGGGGGAGGGAGGGGGCAGATACACCTTGAGTCTTGGCGCCTCCCTCTCCCCTGCTGCTGTGACGCCCTGCATCCACCACAACGCCGTCGTGCTGCTGGATCTTCATCAACCTCTCCTTCCCCCTTGCTGGATCAAGAAGGAGGAGACGTTACGCTGACCGTACGTGTGTTGAACGTGGAGGTGCCGTCCGTTCGACGCTAGGATCTCCGGTGATTTGGATCACGTCGAGTACGACTCCCTCATCCCCGTTCTTTGAACGCTTCCGCTCGCGATCTACAAAGGTATGTAGATGCATCCGATCACTCATTGCTAGATGAACTCATAGATGGATCTTGGTGAAACCGTAGGAAAATTTTTGTTTTCTGCAATGTTCCCCATCAGCATGGTATCTAACGTGCGGCAGATCAAGAGGGCACACGATCTTCTTGGCCTCATCAACACTAGTAGGACATAGATTCCCGACGGGAAGAACATCCTTTAGGTACTTGAGATGCTCATCAAGGCTAGTGTTGGTCCATTTGTTTTTAGCCTTCGTCTTCAAGAGTTGGAGCGTGAAACTCAAGAGGGTCACCTCAGGATTGCAACCATCATACAATGGAGTGTTCGAGTCTACCACCAGTTGCTCCAGCTTAGCCTCCTTTCTAGAAGCAGCTCTCTCAGTATTCGTCTCCTTGCGAAGTAGTGCTTGAACATGAGGGTCCCGCATGATTGAACTTACTACCGATGAACTCTACTGCGTGGAGTTCACATTCTCTCCGCCGCCATGTCCGGCCCCTTCTCCTCCACCATGTCCGGCCTCTTCCCCGCCGCCATTATCAATCGTCTCTTTGTCTTGCCCCGTGTCGTCATTGCCCACCCCGTCGGCGTCCTCAACATCATCATCCTCATCTTCAATTATCCACCGAGTATAGCCATCCATGAAACCAGTCATGAGCAGGTGCGCTTCGACACGACCATCGTCATAGGGGTCGAGCCAAACTATTCCTTTGCATTTTCGACACGAACATAAAACCTCTGTCCGGTTATTTTCTTTCATGTCCTGCACCGCCGACCGCAACCACCTGTCCACCATCGTTCCACTGACCATCATGAACGTCTGCACGGTAATACTAAACAAATTAATTATAAAAATGCGTGCATGCATCAAAGTCATAACAAAATTCGGCATGACCTTCCCTAAAAATAGGACATATAGATCTAGAGTTTGCCCGGAATTCGCCGAAATGGAAATAAACCGACATTTCGGCAAAACATAGGCAACTCAAAAGCATAATTTGGCGTCAACTCATGCCACACACACAATTTCCATCATATTGCCCAATTATCATATCACACACACACACATACACATATTTCCATTTTGCAAGAGCATGAAATTTTAATCACCTCTATCTCGAGATCGAGCAAACGGTGGAGATGATGATGTAGCGAGATCAAAAGTGCACAAAGCTCTTCTTGACAAAGATAGATCTAGTTAGGGGGCAAATATGTCACTTAACTAAATGCTACATCTACCTAGCTAGATAATTTGGGAGGAGACAACTTCAACTAGTGGAGGGGGAAGGAAAAAAGAAAAAGGAGATGCATTAATGGAGGTGGTGTAGTTAGCTAGGAGTAATGAAGAGAGAGAAAGGTAGGTACAAGAGGGAGAGTAATGGGGGGAGAAGTATTGAGGAAGAAGAAGAGTGAGAGAGGGAGGATGGGAGGTAGGGGAAAGGGAGGAGAGGAGATGGGGAGGGGAGGATGGGCGGATGGAAAAGGGTGGTGGGGTGCTGCGACTTAGCAGTAGCGCGGGAGCAAAAACGCGCTACTGATAAGAGCATAGCAGCAGCGCGTGTTTCTCGCACGCGCTACTGCTAAACGGGGGCAACCGTGTGGACAATTTCAAAATTAGCAGCAGCGACATGAGAAAAAAGTGCGCTACTACTATTGCTATAGCAGTAGCATGCACCGCGACCCCGTGCGGCTGCTAAACTTAGGTTGTTGGTTACTGTCGGTCGATTTTTGTAGCAGTGCGGTTTAGCCCTCACGCACTACTGCTAAATTTGCATCAGTGGTGGGTTTTAGCAGTAGCGCTTCTTTTTGTGCCGCGCTGCTGCTAATATTCTATGTATAAAGTTTTCTCTAGTAGTGCTCATGCAATGCTCCATTAGCTTCTAATAGGCAATGTTTGAACTCGACGTTTCCAATAGTCACGTCACCGAATCCATGTGAACCTCATAAACTGCAGTTGCCTCATTCCATAAATTTCTTCACCCGCCACCTCAATAACTGCTAGAGAATCGAAAGTACCCTTTTGAGCTTGAGCTCATTTGAGCCCGGATGAACAGTAAATTCAAAAAAAAATGCTCCAAAATGCTTTCAAAATTAGCATTTTTTGTGGTTTACTTTGACAAATGTTCTAAGTATGGTTTACTTTGACAAATGTTCTAGGGAAGTGGAGTATTTGAGCTCGAGCCTTTGAAATGAGATCTCATGATAAAAAAAACTGCAAACACCTAGAGCATTTGTCAAAGTATACCACAAAAAATCAGAATTGTTTGAATTTGTTTTCATTTTTTTATAATTTATTTTTCATCCGGGCTCAAATGAGCTCGAGCTCAAATACTCTACTTCCCTAGAGAATTAGATTGTAATTGCACTTGTCTATAGCCGGGCTCTCCGGTAGAAGAACGTCATGTTACATCGCTAATCCTTGTTTAGCACTTGGAGTTCCTTTATTAAAACTTGTGCAAGGATACCTAAAAAACATTTGTGCAAGGAGGGTACTACATTTTTTATGCATTTATCAGCATAATTATGCTACTGAATATAATATATGTATGAAAATATGATATGTTTAAGACATAAATAAAGAAAGAGAAGTGTAAAAGGTAATAGTTCAATAGCACCTTTAACCTTTTCTGTAAAAGGATCATTGGTCAAAACTTTGTTGTTCCGACTACGGACTGATGACTATGCTTAGACAAATCAGTCATGTAACTCTTCTTAGGAAATAAGATTCTTCATACTAATTTCGACCATGTCATGTTACTCATGTATGGTATCTCTATCAACATTTAGCAGGTGGGATGCAATTAATCCAAAATTTAAACTAACAAATATGGCATGGTTATAGTTTGGGTTTTAGTGTCGGCTATACATTGATTGGTGATGATATGTTATTAGGTAATTTAGCTTGCGATTTCTTATCTGGGATTAGATACTAAATTAATTATCCCAAATATGTAACGTGTAATGGTGCTTACTGATCATAAAAATTATCAATAATTCTAACGCATTGACGTTCCCTTGGAACAATGCGCACATGACGTCGTCTGATTGACGCACGAATCTCCACTCATGGATGATGTGGCACAATCAACACTGGTCGTTGCATGCCCGAATCTTCTAGCGTGGACTACAATGTGTGGACTGGGTCCATTCCTCATCACGCCCACCGCTCTCTCTTCTCCACTTCATTTCATTTCGCACTTGTAAGCTCCACCTACAAGTTCCACTTCGCTCACAATGCCGCTGGCGTGCTCCTCCCTCTAGACATTCATGTCACCGCTCACACCGTTGTCTGCGTTCCCTCCCTCATGCTAGAGTGACTCAATAGTGCTGAAAGTGTTCTACTCTCCAGTGCTAGAGCGACGCAATAAACACGATTGACGTTCTCCTCCCTCTCGATGGAAGAGAGGAAATAATTATCATCGCTGGCGTTCCACCACTCGCACTGGAGTGTCGCCTGTTTCTCGTTCGGCCCAGTGATGTATGCCTGATCTTCCTCCCTTTTGCAGTTTGTTTCGACCAAATGAGATGGGGATTTAGAGGGGGCTCGGGTTGGTGACTATTCCTCCATTTTCATGGGGAACTAGGGCCGGGTTGTGATGCGTGCATTTTGTATCAATATTTTTCGTATAAATTGCTCATTATTATCAATATCACATCATTCTCATGCATTTTCCCTCTTAATTTGCATGTTGCAGCAGAGGAGTGGAATCATCGGAAAGCTATAGAAAAATACCAAAATAAAGTATAGTGAAGAAATTATTTTCCGGCGAACAAAAATGTCCAAGAAATTCAGAAAGTCGGAAACTCACGAGAAGAGAACCAAGGTGCTAAAATTGGGCCAGGAGGGCACCTATGAGGCCCATGCTGGCCCATCTCGTGGCATGGCCATGGGTCGCGAGCTAGGGGCATGTGGGGACCATAGTGCTTGCCACCAGACCTCTCCAGCACCCCTGGCCCAATATTACCCTTAAAATTCTAGAAACAATTATCAAGAATTTTTTTCGCTGCTATCTTCAAGGAGGAAACAACGCAGAGCACTTTTCGCTCCCAAAGAGCTTATCTGCCACAGTCGTTCCCCTTCGGGTTGAGGCAACCGAAGCCATCAACATCACCAACATCCACTTCATCGTGAGGATCACATCACCAACTCATTCATCACTACCACCATCAACTCCATATTCCCCTACTTTTCAACCTATAAACTATTAGCTCATATATGTTGATGAGGTCACTTCTGGATGCTAAATTTCTTGTTAGTAGGTAATGCTTATTAGTGGTTTATTGGTGAAAGAATTGTATGTTTAGATTATAATCTGTATCATTATCACACTGATGATGATCACTATGATGTCTTATGAGTAGTATGTCACGTTCTTGAGAACTTGGGAGAGACCTTGTTACTAATAACCATGTCAAATTGACCAAGTCCGTTGTTTTAATATTATGTTGTGGTGTAATTCTCCAATAATGATGTGTGAATGCCGACTACATTTCACTTACCCTTTATGGGCCTAGAGGAGAACATTGTGTGATAAGTTTGCTTTGGATGGGTTGTTCTAGTGACAGATATTACCATACTACGATTTTGTGAATTGCTCCATAAGGAGTAATTAAGGACCCTAGAATTTAATTCTATGGTTGTTATCTTAATTCTCCTTTTGTATCTACAGATGCTTGCATAGAGGTTATACTCATAAGTACATATTTTTGTCCAAGTTAGGGCGTTACATAAGCATAGGCTCCACCACACAATACTAATTAAGGGAATGAAAGTTAAAGTCAATTCAAAAGTGTTGTTCTACTCACGAGCTCATGTGAGCTCGAGTGGACAGTAAAATAAAAAAAGGAAAAAAAACTGAATTTTTTATGTGTGAAACATTGATAAAATGTTTGTTGGCTTGCAAAATTTTATCACCACTCGTGTAAATCATGGCAAAAAATATACACTCCAAAATATTATTTTCAAATGCATTTTGGAGCATTGATTTTGTTTTTCTTTTGTCACGATTTCCACGAATGTCATATGGTCATGAAACTTTGCAAGTCAACAAAAAATTTGTCAATGTTTCACACAAAAAAATCAGTTTTTATTTTATTTTTCCCCATTTTTTTGATGTTACTGTCCACCCGAGCTCACATGAGATAAGGTGTAGAACAGTCGCGTCCACACAATTCGATTGAACTATAGGCGAAAAAACTTGGTGAAAACCCATGGTCCCAAAGATTTATTTGATTCATATAGGTACTACAATTATTTTGTTCTTAGCACAGTTTTGGCCACTTGTTGCATCATTATACTTTTGCTGCAAATTACATTATTGCAATTGCTCTCTTGCTCATTTAAACAATCAAATAATTTTACAGCTTATATAGTGATTCCTGCTATTCTTCATCGCCAATTCTTTCTTCTCCTTGTTTGGTTTGACGCTCTTACTTATAGAAAATATGTACAATTAAACCCCTACAGTCATGGGTTATTAGGATGCTTGTTCTTTTGTATATTTGGGGTTGTTCGGGGTGACGGGGGCGGTGCTCGATTTGGGAAGGACAGTAGAGTCTTGAATTGATCCCATGGTTATCGAACCAGGCGAATAAAAGGGAGACCCCCCCCCCCCTCACGGTTGTGCCTGATTAGGAGAAC
>NC_041384.1:745782426-745788801 GCF_002162155.2 Triticum dicoccoides
TGCTAGAGGGATCATAGGGCCATCACCACCCCCGGTCACTACAGAGTCGGTGGCTTGCTAATGCCATCTACACCACCCTGCTGCTGCTGCTCTTCACCTTCGAAGGACTCCAATTCGCTGGAGGCTCCTGACCAGCAGCAAGTGCTACCCACTAATGAGTTCTGCAAGTCATGGTTAGAGCATCTAGAACTGTGGTTGCCTAAAGTGGAAGTGTTAGTATGAGATCATAAGATCAATCTCCACCCCTAGTTTACTTACAATGTGAGATTCATCCTCACTTGACAAATATTTATCGTGTCTTATAACAACAAGTACCCCTTTCTCATGGCTTGGGCGAACAAGGCAGTTAGGGTTTCCCTTGACTTCCTTCGGTGTCACCGATGGTCCACCTCGTCTCAGGTGGCCTTAGGAACATGGAGGCATGGTGGACCCCGACCCTTTTGCTTGTGGGACGGGTCGTGATCCATGTTTAGTTAGATTTTTGGGTTCAGTTAAGGTTAGTGTCCTTTTCAGGGAGGCGGGATGGCGGTGGCTCCTTGAAGATGGAATAATGTCTTCCCTCCTAGCCCACGTTCAGGTTGTGCGTCTAGCGTAGTCGAAGGGCATGTGGAGGTGTCTCTAGTGGATCTCATGGGTTTCGTTCGGTGCTGGTCTTCGGCGGATATGTTTGGATCTAATCTTCATTCATCTTTGGTGGTTCCATATGGATTCGACAGACCCATCATCTTTGTTTTAGCGTATATAGGTATGATCCTTTCGATTTATACTTCTCATCATCAGTGATGGTTGATGTTCTCGTGCGATGGTCTTATGGGGCCTTAGCACAACAACTTTCGGATGGTCTACTACAACAAGGTTTGTCCGGTTCTGGTGAACGAAGGGCGATGATTTCGGCGTCCCTTCGACTCGCTCCAGTGCTTGTAGTTGTCGCTAGGTGATTGATGTACCTGACTATAGTTTTTTCTTTACTTCAGGTGTTCTTTATTTCTTCCGGTATTCATGGCGAGTCCACGAACCTATCGCCTGTCATGGTCCGCACTACTGCGGACGTGGCATATGGGAGCAAGCCATGCAGCCTACGATTAGCTCGCACTTGTGCATGCGTGCGTGCGTGCGTGCGTGTGTGTGGGTGTGGGTGTGTGTGTGTGTGTGTGTGTGTGTGGCATATGGGAGCAAGCGATGCAGCCTACGATTAGCTCGCACTTGTGCGTGCGTGCGTGCGTGTGTGTGTGGGTGTGTGCGTGCGCGTGTGCGTGCGTGCGCGCGCGCGTGTGTGTGTGTGAGCATAGTGAAGCGATTCACAGTAAGCTTTTGAAAACAGATGCATGAAACCTTCCACGGGTTTCGGCCAGTTTCAGGAAGGTTGCATGGAGTTTTTTATTTTTATTTTAAGTGTTCTTCTTTATCAATTTTTGTACTTTTTCTTTTTTCCAGCTTTATTAAATACATATAGACTTTTTAATACATGCTACAATTTTTTCGCATACACGCGGAGCTTTTTTTATACAATTTGAATTTTTTTAAATGCCACAAAAACAATTAAACACGTGCACATTTTTTTATTGTGCAAAATAATTTTAAAAATAATTATGCTTACCTATTTTTACATTGTTACACATATTTTTAAATGCGTGATTTTTTTAAAAGTCATGAACAATTTTTTTAACAGTTAAAACGTTTCTTACTAAATTACGTGAGCATTTATGGTGAACACTTCTTCCAAAACAGATATTTTTAAAAAATTTCACAAATATTTTATTAATGTTAAAACCATTTAAATTCGGTGAAAAATGTTATTATACTTCATGAAATGCTCGATGAACGCTTTAAAAATAAAATAAAATAAAGTTCAAAATATGTATTTAGAATATTTTTAAAATATTAAAAACAAATAAACTCACCTGCGTAACGTACCACATGATCCTATTGGGCTAGCTCACTAGAGCCTCACTTGAGGCAAGGCTAGCATATGGGAGCTCCTATCTGCCGCTCTTTGTGGCAACAGTTGCGGTTCTACTACCAGCTGAGCTAGCGAGCAAATCTTAGTATGTAGCAGCAAAGCAGTAAGAATCAACACCAGATTCTCATATATTTAAATTTTGAATAAAAACATTTTTCTGCAAAAACCTTGCGTTTTTAATGAAAACCGACCACTTTCATATTAGTGAACCAATTTCTAAAAAGTCAAACAATTTTCAAAAAGTAATGAACTATTTTCCGACAATGCAGATTTTTTTAATTATTTTTTATAAAACACGAACAATATTCCAAAAACATATATATATTTTAAAATTTGAAAACTAAGTTAGAGATATTCAAACAAATTTTTGGAAGTTGAAATTCTTTTAAATTCCCAAACAAATATTAAAAAATGAAATGTATTAAAGTTTGCAAACAATTTTGAAGTGGAAACATTTCTTAAACCCTTACATTTTATTGAAAATTCTAAAAAAATTCGAATTTTATGAAATATAGGAATATTTTCTGAAACTCCAAAACAAAACTAGAAGAAACGAACATTTTTTGAAAATTGTGATTTTTAAAAAAAAAAGGAACTATCTTTCAAAATCCCAATCATTTCTTTAAAAAGTTTTCAAAAATATGGAACAAAAATATTCTGAAGAAATTTTCAAAATAATGATTGTTCTTAAATTCTGAAACAATTTTTAGAACATTCACAAAAAATTTGATTAGGACAAAATTTGAATACAGGAACATTTTTTGAATTATGCACTTTTTATAATATCAAACATCTTTCAAAAAATAAAAAAAGGAAAAAAGAAATGAAAAAGAAACAGAAAAATATAAGAAATAAAAAAGAAACAGAAACGAGAGAAAAGAAAAAACAAATGGTTCAGAGAACCTTTTGGAAAGTTCCCAAAACCTACTACCAAGACAGCTACCTATGTCGTATTATAAGAAAGATAAACGGTGAATTAAGATAGTAAAGTGAACACTCTCTTTGGAACCATAAGAAAGCTACGGACGTCGTATTATAAAGGAAAGAGTGTAGAAAAACAAAGCCTACTACCAAGAGTCATCAAATGCCAAAGACAGAAAATGACCACTAAGATTGTCACAACAACAAATATATAGCACCTAACTAGCTTGGAATCCCTGTGAAAAAATAAATAGATTTGGGCAGCAAACATCAAGGATAGTCTTTGTCAAGTAGCCTAGGTTTTACAGCAAACTACCGTGCAGCAAAACCAAGCATCAGGCCAAGCCATAAAAAAGGGGCATGTTTAGTCAATGCAACTTTGTGTAATTAATTGTTTTAGAATCAGAGTTGGCGAGACAAATAAAAAATTAAACCAGGTGCAATAGAAAACACCAACTCAATCAATTTATTAACCACTATAGAACTAAACACATGTCACGATCCAAGATAGTACAACAAAAGAAACTGATAACGACGGGAATAGAGGTCCAATTATGAAAGCTAGATCAATCATGTGTGCCCTTAAGAACTCTAATTTTTAGGTTGTTGTTCTCCACTCCTATAATGATCTTACACAACTCTTAATTTCTTGTCATGCACGCCGCAGAGGCAATTTTCTTGCCCGATGTCCTTTGCGACACATGGCACCCTAAACCCTCCACCTTCATGCCAGCGCAATCTCTCACCGATGAGCTCTTTGATAAAGTCATCGAGCTTCTCCACACTCACATTTGGCATTACCACCACATGTGCGATGCTTCCCTCGCATGCGAGCTGCCACTTGTGGACGAATGCCTCGTCTTGTGGTCTCTCGAACACCACCGTGCTGCTCAACTCGTTCAGGTACGCGCTCACTCCCGCCTCCCTTAAACGGTTCACGAGATGATGAGCATTTCTCAAGCACTTCTGGACCTCTTTGCGGATGCCTCTATATCCCTTTTTGTTCAACGTGTACCAAAGGAACATTGGCGCATGCCCATTGCGGCTCCCCATGATTGTCGCATCTCTAGATGATAGGTATTCGATATCAGTGGAGAGCACTTTTACATGCTCGAGCCTGGTTATTACCACGCCGCATGGTACAGGACATCCCATGAACTTGTGGCCTGATACGCTCACGCTTCCGATGGGCTTCTTGAATGTCACCTTTGGTGCCTAGAGCAAAATAAAGAAAACGTTGGTTAGCTATGTTGTTCTCTAGATTTATAGAAGTTGTTGTGGCATGTGCTAACTAAATGTCCTTTACTGCTTAAAAAAGTGCATGACCCACTTGTTTGATAAATGGCATCATAAGGCCAGCTAGAGCACCATCGCAATGGATGTAGAATCGATCTCGAAACCCACATTTTTCAAGCGTTCTTATAATCCTGTCAAGATCGTCGATGGCTCCCTTGACAGTCGTTCCTACAAGAAACAGAAGCAAAATAACAAAAGTGTCAAAATCAACCATAAAGAGAGACACGTAAGCAAAGCATTTTCTGAGCCATTCTGATGAAAATGTGAAAGCAAGATGCTAACCTATATTCACATTAACAATCGCAGGCCTCCCGGGGTTCAGCGGTAGTTTGGATTTAAAATCTGCGCAGTTCATCTCTCCAGAAATTAGAGTGTCGATCTCCACACAATCAACTCTATACATCCTAGCTGCCTTGAACACGGAGTAGTGCGACTCACGAGACGCGTATATGATCCCATCTGGAAAAAGCTCCCTCCTACATATAAAATCACAACCAGTCGATCAAATAGTTTTTGATATACCAAAAAGATACATTCTCGATCATGTGAAAAATGTATGCAAGATAGATTAAGGGATATCTGGTAGATACTGACCCGACTAATAGGCCGTGGAGGTTCCCTTCAGTGCCGCAATTGGTGATGTATCCCCAATATTCGTCCTGTTGGAGGTCCCAGAGGCGGGCAAACCAGTCAAGCACGGCAACTTCAAACTGCCTGGAGTGGACGCCGTAGTTGCTCTCAATGAAAGGGTCGCCGAGATTGTTGATGGAGAAGTTCTGGAATTGGGCCATCACACTAAAGTTGAAGTCCAGGTTGTAAGGGTACCCTGTGAGGGACAAACATTTGCATGAGAAATCAATCTGCGCATGATAGTATAAATTGCATGATGAATATTTTACAAAAGTACGTATGTATTTATTTTGTGGTGCTGGCAATGGTCAAACATTTGAGATGCGTTCTTTTTTAGGAAGATGTAAAATGCGTGTATATTATGAAGTGTACCTATTTTTCAGAGTATATATTAATGTATGACTTTATTTGACTCACAATAATAAATATGTATGGCCTTTTCCCAGAAAAAGATATGCATGACTTTTGTTGGCAAGTTTGTGGAACTGGTACCCCAACAAAACTACAAAATTCTACCACTGTTAGCCAACCAAGAGAGGAATTACACAATTTGAGAAGTAGTGTGCAGAGTTGTTAATTAGACGATCTTCTTTTGAGAGAAAATTGTTAGAAGATCGTAATCACGTGGAAGCATTAATCCTTTTGTTTTGGAAAATCCATTAACTCACTTAGTCATTCTACCTGTTGCTACTGGTTCTTTTTTTTCGAAGAATAGAAAAACAGTTCTATTTTGGCAGGGTTCTAGGTTCCCGAAGTCTAGGACATCCTCTCGCAAAAAAAAAAGTCTAGGACATCATCGTTCTATTTGGTGTTCTTAAGGCGGCAATTTGACCTATTTATTCCGATCTTCCACTGTAATATTTTTAAAACAAAAGTTTTAACTGCTCAAAAAAAAATCTCATGCAGCGCCACGTTGCGCACACACACGAGACTAGGAGCATGCATGCCGCACGGCGGCGCGAGGCATGCACGCAAGCCGGAGCTCTTTTTATTTTTTTGCATCTCAATGCAAGCCGGAGCTCGTGCAGCATGATCGATCGCCGATGCAGATCAATGGAGCTGGCCGTACCCAGGTGGTGGGTGGTCCTCTCCTGGAGGTGTTGGGCGAAGCCGGCGAGGAGCGCGGCCACGTCGTCTCGCCGCTCGGCCGCCGCCTCGGCGTCCGCGGGAGGCTCCAGCACCGCGAAGCCCTCCACGGCCACACGTGCCGCGTGCTTGCCCGTGTCTGCTACGACCACCTGCAGCAGACCATCAGTAACCGGGGGGACAACACCGCCGACGCCGGGGTGGTTCTGGAGGACCTTCTGGTGGCAGTGGTGATCGGCCGCCGGCGGCGAGCCTACCAGCACCTCGCTGTTCTTCTCTACCATCTTGCTAGCTAGCTACCAACGGCGCCACTCGATCAACACCTCAAAACAGTAGTATGAGAGAGAGAGAGAGAGAGAGAGAGAGAGAGAGAGAGAGAGGTGGAAGAAGGGTCGGGGATGGCGGTGGAATATATAGGGAAGGAGAGAGCTGGGCGGAGGGGAAACTGTAACGTGCACGTCGGGTACGTCGTAGAGCAGGGG
>NC_041384.1:745789172-745796111 GCF_002162155.2 Triticum dicoccoides
GATCAACACCTCAAAACAGTAGTATGAGAGAGAGAGAGAGAGAGAGAGAGAGAGAGAGAGAGAGAGAGGTGGAAGAAGGGTCGGGGATGGCGGTGGAATATATAGGGAAGGAGAGAGCTGGGCGGAGGGGAAACTGTAACGTGCACGTCGGGTACGTCGTAGAGCAGGGGCGCCCCCTCGGGGCGGGTAGAGCCGGCGCCCGGGCGCCGCGTCCTCGCCTCGTCGACCGGTCGACGTCACTGCCTACTGTTGGTGACATGCACGTGCGCGTCCCTGTCGTCGTCGGCGAGACGGACGGTGGCGCGTCGCTGTCGCACGCATCTCATCTCGCGTGGCAGATGGCTACCTAGCTAGGTCGGTCCATTACTCAGTTGACTAAAATGGTAATTAGGTGGAGATGCCATTGGGCGGGAGGAAGAAGAAGAGGTGGAGGATCTAGCAGCGAGCTAGGTAGGCGCGCGGGGACGGGACGCCGCCCGCCCCCTACGTGAGTGCGGCATGGATTCTGTCCGGCCTCTAGCTAGCACCTTTGGCTCCCTATCAGAGGTAGGCACACGCTGAAAGGGACGTGCGCGACGCACAGATGGCTAGCCCTAGAGCACGCATGCACCATGTCGATCGATCCACCCGGCTGTACCCAGGGGAGGCGGCACATTGCTTGTCGTATCTGCACTGCATACAGATTGCGATCGGTACCATTAGGGTAAACCGCCTCGTCCAATGAAACTCGTCAATTAGCTTAGCCCTCCAAATATTGTAATTTACGTATACTCACCCTCAAGGCTCAGTAATACACATGTCACATTACGTCAATTCTCAGTTGTCTCATCTTTTACATACATACAAACCTCAAAGCTTCGGTATATGCCCGAGGACTATGTTCGAACATAAAAAAAATGTCATGTCCTTAAAGATGCCATTAGCTATGTTGTAGGTGCAGACTGGTCAGCCAGCGAACGCACTTTGATCCACGTTAAGTGTGACGACCGTACGTGTTCTAGCTAGCTAGGTGACCTAGGTCCAATATCTTGATATTTTCTACTGTATTTTAGTTACACCTTACACGCAAGATCCACGGACTCGGGTATTAAGACGTGCTACAGTGAACAATGGCGACGTGGCAATGCAGAATCTGTCTTCCTCTCTCTCCGTCTCTTTCAGCTACTAATTGAGGATCCTTCTCTCTGTACATATACTATACACGCTGCAAAAAGAAACAAACTAAATATCTACACTAGTAGAAAACAGGGCTTTGGTCCAGGCCGGGTCAGCCCATTAGTCCCGGTTCAGTCCAGAACCGAAACCAATGGGGGCATTGGTCCCGGTTCGTGAGCCCAGGGGGCCGGCCGGGCCATGTGGGCCATTGGTCTTGGTTCATCTGGACCTTTTGGTCCCGGTTGGTGGGATGAACCGGGACCAATGGGCCTCGCTCCTGGCCCACCATCATTGGTCCCGGTTGGTGGCTTGAACCGGGACCAAAGGCTCCCCTTTAGTCCCGGTTCATGTCACCAAGCAGGACCAATGAGGTGCCTATATATATCCCTCACTCGCGAGCAGAGCACCCCAGTGCTCTGTTTTTCTCTGGCCGAGGGGGAGAGGGCTTGGTGGTGCTCTAGCTCACCTCCTATGCACACAAGGTGTTCAATGGAATGCCCGAGCCACACTACTTAAGCTTTCTCCTCTCCAAGCTCGACCTCAAACTCCATTTTCCATAATATTTGTCTAGGTTTAGCGGTCCATCACGCCCCGTCCCCGTCTTCACCGCCGTCGATCACCCGCGCCGAGCTCATCGCCGGCACCACCGTGGTGAGCCTCTTGTTCTTATCTTCTTTCTGAAAGGAAAAATATTCTTACTTGTATGTTTACATAGATACTTGTATTATTTTTTTACTTTTATTATTGCATCTTTTATAGTGCGATGGTTTTGGTATCCGCCCCCGTCGGCCCTCGTCCTGTCTATGACTCGGATGTGGTATATATATTATCTTTATAACTATTGGTTCATTTATTGTTTATGAAAATTATGCCGACCAACGTGACATAGATTTTATTTATGTAGGATGTATGTGAATCAGAAATGCCAACCGACCCTATTGTCGAGAGGTTAAATTTAGTTGAAGAAGAAAACAATTTGTTGAAGGAAAAAATAAAAAAAAAATGAGGAGGAGAAGATGATATTGGAGTTGCATGTTGCGGATGTCGTCGATGATCACAAGATCAAGATGGATGCAATGCGCTTGAAGATTAGAAAGATTAGAAAATATGCCATTCATACCGAGGCTTGGTATCATTATGCCGTTGGATCAATTGTTACCTTGGTTGCGATTATGATCGCATTTGTTTTTGCATTGAAAAGTTTTACATAGTTTCAATGTATGGTTTAATTAATTAGATGCTCTGGAGAGCTATATGTTGTTAGATGAGAACTATGTATGCACTTTGGTTTTAATGTGATGATGAACTTCTATTAATTTGGACACTTAATTATATATAATGCACGCAGATGAACCGGCAATGGATGTACGGTGACAGACACACCTGCGAATACATTAAGGGCGTGCATGAGTTTCTCGATGCGGCTGAGGCAAACAAGCAGAATAGTTTTATGTGTTGTCCATGCACTGAATGTGGGAATACGAGGTCTTACTCTAACCGGAAAATCCTTCACTCCCACCTGCTTTACAAGGGTTTCATGCCACACTATAATGTTTGGACGAGGCACGGAGAAATAGAGGTTATGATGGAAGACGGCGAAGAAGAAGAGTATGATGACAACTATGGGCCCCCTGAATACGGTGATGCTGCAACGGGGGGAGCTGGTGAAGATCAAGAGGAACCAGACAATGTGCCCAATGATGCTGCAACGAGTGAAGCTGCTGAAGATCAAGAGGAACCAGACGATGTGCCCGATGATGATGATCTCCGCCGGGTCATTGTCGATGCAAGGACGCAATGCTAAAGTCAAAAGGAGAAGCTGAAGTTCGATCGCATGTTAGAGGATCGCAAAAAAGGGTTATACCCCAATTGCGAAGATGGCAACACAAAGCTCGGTACCGTACTGGAATTGCTGCAGTGGAAGGCAGAGAATGTTGTGGCTGACAAAGGATTTGAGAAGCTACTGAAAATATTGAAGAAGAAGCTTCCAAAGGATAAGGAATTGCCCGACAGTACATACGCAGCAAAGAAGGTCATATGCCCTCTAGGATTGGAGGTGGAGAAGATACATGCATGCCCTAATGACTGCATCCTCTACCGCGGTGCATACAAGGATCTGAATGCATGCCCGGTATGTGGTGCATTGCGGTATAAGATCAGACGAGATGACCTGGTGATGTTGACGGCGAGCCCCCCAGGAAGAGGGTCCCTGCGAAGGTGATGTGGTATGCTCCTATAATACCACGGTTGAAACGTCTGTTCAGAAACGAAGAGCATGCCAAGTTGATGCGATGGCACAGTGAGAACCGAAAGAAAGATGGGAAGTTGAGAGCACCCGCTGACGGGTCGCAGTGGAGAAAAATCGAGAGAAAGTACTGGGATGAGTTTGCAAAGGACCCAAGGAATGTATGGTTTTCTTTAAGCGCAGATGGCATTAATCCTTTCGGGGAGCAGAGCAGCAATCACAACACCTGACCCGTGACTCTATGTATGTATAACCTTCCTCCTTGGATGTGCATGAAGCGGAAGTTCATTATGATGCCAGTTCTCATCCAAGGCCCTAAGCAACTCGGCAACGACATTGATGTGTACCTAAGGCCATTAGTTGAAGAACTTTTACAGCTGTGGAATGGAAACGGTGTATGTACGTGGGATGAGTATAGACAGGAGGAATTTAACCTTAAGGCATTGCTGTTTGTGACCATCAACGATTGGCCCGCTCTCAATAACCTTTCAGGACAGACAAACAAAGGATACCACGCATGCACGCACTGTTTAGATGACACTGAAAGTATATACCTGGACAAATGCAGGAAGAATGTGTACCTAGACCATCGTCGATTTCTTCCGACCAACCATCAATATCGAAAGAAAGGCAAGCATTTCAAAGGCGAGGCAGATCATCGGAAGAAGCCCGCCATGAATACCGGTGATCACGTACTTGCTATGGTCAATGATTTACACTACGTAATCTTTGGAAAGGGTTCCGGTGGACTAGCTGTTCCGAATGACGCTGAGGGACACGCACCCATGTGGAAGAAGAAATCTATATTTTGGGACCTACCCTACTGGAAAGACCTAGAGGTCTGCTCTTCAATCGACGTGATGCATGTGACGAAGAACCTTTGCGTGAACCTGCTAGGCTTCTTGGGCGTGTATGGGAAGATAAAAGATACACCTGAGGCACAAGAGGACCTGCAACGTTTGCACGAAAAAGACGGCATTGCCCCCGAAGCAGTATAAAGGTCCTGCCAGCTACGCTCTTACGAAAGAAGAGAAAGAAATCTTCTTTGAATGCCTGCTCAGTATGAAGGTCACGACTGGCTTCTCGTCGAATATAAAGGGAATAATAAATATGCCAGAGAAAAAGTTTCAGAACCTAAAGTCTCATGACTGCCATGTGATTATGACGCAACTGCTTCCGGTTGCATTGAGGGGCCTTCTACCGAAAAACGTCCGATTAGCCATTGTGAAGCTATGTGCATTTCTCAATGCAATCTCCCAGAAGGTGATCGATCCAAAAATGGTACCAAGGCTAAAGAGTAATGTGGCGCAATGTCTTGTCAATTTCGAGCTGGTGTTCTCACCATCCTTCTTCAATATCATGACACACGTCCTAGTTCATCTAGTCGACGAGATTGTCATCCTGGGGCCCGTATTTTTACACAATATGTTCCCCTTTGAGAGGTTCATGGGAGTCCTAAAGAAATATGTCCGTAACCGCGCTAGGCCAGAAGGAAGCATCTCCATGGGCCATCAAACAGAGGATGTTATCGGGTTTTGTGTTGACTTCATTCCTGGCCTTAAGAAGATAGGTCTCCCTAAATCACGGTATGAGGGGAGACTGACTGGAAAAGGCACTCTTGGAAGAGACTCAATAATATGCAGGGACGGATATTCTTGGTCTCAAGCACACTACACAGTTCTACAGAACTCTACCTTGGTGACCTTGTATGTCGATGAACACAAGAACAGTCTGCGCTCCAAACACCCGGAGCAGTGCGACGACTGGATTACATGTGAACACATCAGGACTTTCAGCAGTTGGTTGGAAACACGTCTCAGAGGTGACAACACTGTTTGTGATGAGTTGTACTTGTTGTCCAGGGGACCATCTTTGACTGTATTGACTTACAAAGGATATGAGATAAATGGGAATACATTTTACACGATCGCCCAAGATCAAAAGAGCACCAACCAAAACAGCGGTGTCTGCTTTGATGCAGCAACCGAGAGCGGAAAGGACACATATTATGGTTACATAATGGACATATGGGAACTTGACTACGGACCTGATTTTAAGGTCCCTTTGTTTAAGTGCAAATGGGTCAATCTGTCAGGCGGCGGGGTACAGGTAGACCCACAGTACGGAATGACAACAGTGGATCTGAAAAATCTTGGGTACACTAACAAACCGTTCGTCCTAGCCAATGATGTGTCACAGGTTATCTATGTGAAGGACATGTCTACCAAACCGAGAAAAAGAAAAGATAAGGAAGCGAATACATCATACGATGAGCCAAAGCGCCACATAGTTCTTTCAGGAAAAAGGGACATCCTGGGAGTGGACGGCAAGACAGACATGTCTGAAGATTATGAAAAGTTTCATGAAATTCCTCCCTTCAATGTCAAGGCTGACCCAAGCATCCTGATAAACAATGAAGATTATCCATGGTTACGGCGCAATAAGCAAATGACACAAGCGAAGAAAAAGTGAAGACTTTCTCCCGCAACTATTATGATGATACCATGCCAACTTCGTAACACACGAACATGCTACCATTGTCTGTTTTATACATGCACATGCTATGTGGGTGAAATTAAGATACCATGCCAACTTTCAACTTTTTCAGATTTCATTTGAAATGCTTTCATGTCTTATGGTTCGGCCCTCGTAATACCATTATTCAAATTTTAACTATTCAAATTTGAAAACTAATGGCACTAACAGAAAATTTATAATTTTATCTAAAACTGATAGCACTAACAGAAAGTTTATAATTTTTCTGACCTAAAAGCAAAAAGAATTAAAAAATGCAAAAAACAAAAGAAAATAAATAATGCAAAAAAAAAACTGGAAAAAGTAAAGTTAATCACAAACTTGTGATTCAAACAAATATCAAGGAATTCAAATTTTAACTATTCAAATTTAAAAACTAATGGCACTAACAGAAAGTTTATAATTTTTCTAAAACTAATGGCACTAACAGAAAGTTTATAATTTTGCTCCTCGCCGCTGGCCCATGACCATTAGTCCCGGTTTGTGCCACAAACTGGGGCTAAAGGGTTGGTCCTCGTTGCGGGCAGAGTTTAGTCCCACCTCGCCAACTGAAGGGGGCTCACACCGGTTTATAAGCCCTTCCCTCTCTGCCTTGTTGAGCTCCTCTCAAAGTGAAAATAGATGCCCTAATAGAGAAAAGTTTAACCTAAATTCATAGTGAATTTCTCTGAAATTCATAGAAATTTAGTATGAATTTAGGTTGAATTTTCTCTATAAGCGTATCTATTCTCATTTTTTTAGTAAGTTAATCACAAACTTGTGATTCACATAAATTTCAAAGAATTCAAATTTTAAATATTCAAATTTGTAAACTAATGGCACTAACAGAGTTTATAATTTTTCTAAAACTAATGGCACTAACAGAAAGTTTATAATTTTGCTAACCTAAAAGCAAATAGAATTAAAAATTAAAGCAAAAAACAAAAGAAAATAAATAATGCAAAAAACAAAACAAAAAACCTGGAAAAAAATAGCAACAATAAGTATTTTGTTGTAATTAGAAA
>NC_041384.1:745796252-745796963 GCF_002162155.2 Triticum dicoccoides
AAAGCAACAAAAAAAACAAAAAAAAGTGTTTTCAAATTTGAAAACTAATGGCACTAACAGAAAGTTTATAATTTTTCTAAAACTAAAACCAAAAAAATAAAAAAAATAAAGCAAAAAACAAAAGAAAATAAATAATGCAGAAAACAAAACAAAAAAACTGGAAAAAAAAATAGCAACAATAAGTATTTTGTTGTAAGTAGAAACAAAATAAAATAAATAAAGCAACAAAGAAAACAAAAAAACAAAAAAAGTGTTTTCAAATTTGAGAACTAATGGCATTAACAAAAAGTTTATAATTTTTCTAAAACTAAAAGCATAAAGAATTAAAAAATAAAGCAAAAAACAAAAGAAAATAAAATAAAGCAACAAAAAAACAAAAAAATGCCACCTACTGGGCCCCCACAGCCTGAATACGACTAGAAACCCATCCAAGGGCCAGGATTCAGGCCCGCAGGAGACCCAGTAGGCCCACAGGCATAGCAGTGACAATTAGGCCCGTAAGCCTGCAATGGAGAGAAGCTCGAGAGGGGTGCGGCAGTGGGGCTTATAAACCACTGCGCATCCCTCTCAACTAGCGAGGTGGGACTAAACTTTCGACGACGCAGCAGCACAAGGCCTTTGGTCCCGGTTGGTGGCACCAACCTGGACTAAAGGGGGCATTGGTCACGGTTGGTGACACGAACCGTGACCAATGCCCCCCTTTAGTCCCGG
>NC_041384.1:745797348-745801905 GCF_002162155.2 Triticum dicoccoides
ATGCGCGCCGCCCCGGCCCGCCGTCGCCGTCGCCCACGCCCCCTACCCCGAGCGCGCGCCCACTGCCCCGTCGCCATCCTCGCCGCCGACCCCGCGGTCCTCCTGGTCCGGCCGGCGCCCTCCCTAACTAGCATTTTTTTTCATATATATGCCATTTTTTCTTATATATGCTTGTTTTTTATATATATGTATATATGTTCTCTGTGTATATATATGTTCATGTATATATGCAATAGTTTTTTAGAAAAAATAGGATTTTTTTTCTGTTCATAGATTTTTTTGGTGATGTTAATTATTGTAAATATGCAAATGTCTGTATATTCATATGAACAATGAATTAGGCAATACTACTTCATGTATTTTTAAGAAGGAAGAAGAAGAAAAAGAATGAGAGGAAAAAGGAAATAAGAAGAGGAAGAAATGAGAAGAAGAGGGGAGAGGAAGACGAGGAGAAATAAATAAGAAGAAGAAAAAAGAAGAAAAAGAAGAGGAGAAGAAGAAAGGAATAGAGGAGAAGAAGAGAAAAATAGAATATATATTCTATTTTTCTCTTCTTCTCCTCTATTCCTTTCTTCTTCTCCTCTTTTTTTTCTTCTTTTTTTTCTTCGACACGTGGGAGGTCGAGAACGTCGGACATTCATGAGAGAGGCGAGGAAGAAGGGGAAGAAGAGGGGGAAGAAGAGGAAGTGTTCTCCTCTATTCTTTCTTCTCTTCTTTTTTCTTCTTCTTCCTATATGTATTAGTTTTTTTATTTAGGTTGTTAATTAGTAGATATTAATTTTGTTCATATATGTATGGATGCATGTGATATGTATGTATGTATGTATGTATCGGGTATGTCGTTGTCAATATACCGCCTACCCGATAACTTCGACATGAGGGGGTCGAGAGGGGGTCTAGGGTCGCCGAGGGGTCGAGGGTCGTCGAACATGAGAGGAAGAAGAGGATAAAAATGAAGAGGAAGAAGAAAAAAAAGAGGAGAAGAAAGAATAGAGGAGTAGAACTCCTCTATTCTTTCTTCTCCTCTTTTTTTTCTTCTTCTTCCTCTTTTTTTATCGGGAACGAGGGTCGTCGAGGGTCGCCGAGCGGTAGAGAAAACCCTAAATAGAAAGTATTGTCGGTGTGAGATACATGTACCGTCGGTGTCGGACACTACATCCACGTCCCACAAGTGGCGCGGGCTTCGACGCCCATGTCACTTGTGGTGTAGTGTCCGACACCGACGGCCACATGTATCTCACACCCACGATACTTGCTATTTAGGGTTTCCTCTACCGTTCGGCGACCCTGACCCACGACGACCCTCGTTCCCGATAAAAAAAAGAGGAAGAAGAACAAAAAAAGAGGAGAAGCTTACTCCTCTATTCTTTCTTCTCCTCTCTTTTTTTCTTCTTCCTATTCTTTTTTATCCTTGAAGCGTTGTCGAGGCCACCCCAAACCCTAGAGAAGCAGCGTCGAGGCCACCCCAAACCCTAGAGAAGCAGCGTCGAGGCCACTAATTAATATTAGTTCTACGTTTGCCACTAATATATCCATCTGTCATGTTTGAATAATAATTGCCATGTTGTCAATATTTGTAGAAACTATGGACACCGCCCGAGATGAAGTACAAGAAGAGTTGTCATAGTCGCACGAGGAAGTGATGCCGTCGTCTCGTTGTTTCTCAACGACACCGATGGTCTGGAAGCAGCTGGCTATGATTATGATGGCTCCGGTGACCTAATGCCGGTGCAAGAAGGAGACCGTGAGGATGGCTCCGGTGACCCAATGCCGGTGCAAGAAGGAGACCGTGATGACGTCTCCGGTGACCGAACCGAGTCCGACCAGGTATATATATTAGTTAAGCTTCTGCTGACTAGCTAATTGATGCATTCATTGTTTTGGTATGTACACATATTAATTAAGTCTTTGTTCTTTTTTCTAGCCCTCCGGATCGAGCACAACTTCGGTAAAAAGACGAGGCCCGAAGAAAAAGTTGAACTCGGATGAAAAGTTTGAGATCATAGCAATCGCGCCCGACGGCCAACCAATTGAACCCCTCCGTACAAAGAGTGCATTTATTGCTTAGTGCGGGGTTTTGGTTAGGGACAAGATCCCGATCAGCATCCAACAATGGTTAAAGCCGGCTACAGAAGACCCTGAGGTGTCTTATGTCAATGATATGCAAAAAAATGATCTTTGGACTGAGCTGAAGTCAAATTTCACCCTACCGCCAGAGGATGATCCAGAGAAGCCAGTTAAAGAGCAATTTAATCAAGTCTTTTGCTCTTAAGAGGATGGTAGAACTATTCAGGAGGTGGAAGAAAGAGCTGAATAAGTTTGTCGAAAATAAAGAGACACCAGAATTCAAGGACAGATATGAGAAGATCAGAGATCACTGGCCCACATTTGTGGCCCACAAGACATCGGAAAAGAGTAATAAGATGTCGGCGACAAACAAGCAAAATGCTGCGAAGAAGAAGCATCACCATCGCACGGGGTCAGGTGGCTACCTCGTAGCCCGCCTAAGTGGGCCAAGACTGAGAATGATCTGGTTGATAAAGGGGTCGAACCAGAGACAATTAATTGGCCAGACCATTGCCGGACTTGGTTCTTCGGGGCTGGCGGAACCTTGGACCCTGTAACAGGGAAGTGCATCTGGACGAACGAGCAAGGGCGGAAGAGACCTGCCGCTGCTCCGGCTGCTCCGACACGTCGTAGTCCTTCTCCTCCGCCTCGTAAGCAAGTAAAGAAGACAACCGCTCTGTCTGCTCTGCCGGCGTCTAGCAGTACAGCCAGAGGCGGGAGGAAATACAGATTCGGTCCTTCTCTGAAGACTCCAGAGAAGTTACCATACGAGAGGACCCCGGAGGAGAACGCCGAGATCGCACGAGAAGAAGTGAGGAACTACTTTGAAGGGGTGAAAGCAAAGAAACATCCATCTCCGGAGGAGAAGGTAGATCCGGTGAAAGCGAAGCGCACTCTGGCTGCCCTGACAAAACCACCCAAGTCTCCGTCAAAAGGAAACTATGATCGCATTATTGGAAAGGAATTTGCCGAAGCGAAGCGGTCGGGAAGTACTGTCAGTGATCAAAGGTTGAAAGAACGACGAGCTGGGAAACAAATTGCCCAGCTCGGCGAACAAGCGAAGCAATCATGCCCCCCGCTCAAGGTGCCTAGCGACAACGTCGCTAATGATCCGAGGATGGTGCCCGGTTATAGCAATCTTTGCGATTACCTGCCCGACGATGTACATTATGATTTCATGGAGGTGCAGATACAAAGATACGAGTACGGGAAGCCTCTCGTCAAAGATGAAAGATCTCTATCAATGATGATGCGAAGATTGCATGATTGGTACTTGAAAATCTGCAGAGACTCTGGGGGAGGAGTACTTTGTATGTGAAAGTTAAAAAGGAGCATGACCTCGTTGGAATTGAACTGTTGCCTGTTCCATTTGAGGAGTTCTTTCAGTTTTTCAATCAATTGGCCTCGATAAAACAACGGTCACCTGCTACTGTCTGTAAGTAGTACTACTTCTGTCATTAAGTCTCTCTATATAGCTCAGCTCTTTCATTGCATGTATTTATAACCATCCTCACTATATTATGCAGATTAAAGATCGCCGAATTGAAGAAAAGACAAGTCGGTGATATTGGGTTCATTAACACATATCTCATAGATGCAACTCAGGTTAAATTTCATGCCGCGGCTACCGAGGCCAACTTGCTGCAATTTAGACACCCGAAAGTAAGTACTATAGTAGCATATTCCGCGCATCTCCTATTGATTTGGCATTCTTGCTTATCAGTTTGATTGACCTCTATTTCTTGTAAAGTGGTTGTGGCAGGAACAAGGGAATGATTTCTGTGGATACTACGTTTGCGAGTCCATCCGCCACACGACCTGTGAGCGGGGCTACACTGACGAACAATATGAAGTACGTAAATAACAACATTCACAATTTTAATTTATTACCATCATTTGTGTTGAGTTTCATTCATTCATATATATATATATATATATATATATATATATATATATATATATATATATATATATATATATATATATATATATATGTGTGTGTGTGTGTGTGTGTGTGTGTGTGTGTGTGTGTGTATTGACCCCCTTCTTCAAATTAGATGTTTTGGAAGCGGGATGAACTCCTAGCACCAGCTCGCATGCGAGCAATTCAAGAGGAATTGGCGGCATTCTTTCTTGACCACGTGATCGCTGAAGACGGGGCATACTATGTGGACCATGAGTCCGTATGATTATATTTGTAAGAGATAATTATTGTATATATGTAGCCGGTAGTGTCGGATAGATATACGGGAACTTGTTGTTCGATCAATCTCTCGGAGAAGGAGAGGTGGTCGATATCACTTCTCTCTGTATGCATATATGTTCATGACGATCTTCTGCTTCCTTCGTTTGCTTACTAGCTAGCTAGCGTGTCTAGTCCTCTCTATACGTATGTATAGTACGTAGCGTCGACCAAGCACGGACATAAGAGATGACACTTCTCTCTATTAATTATAGCTAGCTAACACAATATATGAAACACCTAAATTA
>NC_041384.1:745802485-745810997 GCF_002162155.2 Triticum dicoccoides
GAAATGCTGACGCGTAGATGTCTACACCAACCGGGACCAAAGGGTCTCCTGCCTGGGCTCCGCGCACAGGCCACATGGAGCCACATCAGTCCCGGTTCTGGATTGAACCAGGACTAAAGGGGCAGGGCATTAGTACCGACCCTTTAGTCCCGGTTCAGGAACCGAGACAAAAGGCCCTTACGAATCGGGACAACAGGCCATTTTTCTACCAGTGCTAGCCAGTCGTGCAGGGTGGGTGGGATGGGAACTCAAGCAACCTACGAATGCACTGGCTACTTAGTTAATTCAGCTAACGTCCACAGTGTGCAAGTAATCGCGTCTCTAATTATAAACTCTCATGCCGCGTCACCCCGACCCCGTGTGTTTTGCATGGATGCACGCAAGCCAGGTCGAGTCAAAAAGTATTGCCCGTAAGGAGGGCCACCAATCATACGAGGCCGTGCTCGAAGAATCTGACAAGAAAAACTTACATGATCCACATAAGATCGCTTGCTTGTGATTAAGTAGTGGGGTAGTTATATATAGTAGCATTACCACATCTATAACTTCTCTCTGAAACGGAAGTGTAAACAATTGTCAGAACGGTGACGGCACATGATAATATCTGAATACGATCCCTGATTGAAAGATTCGTTCTGCATCTGACTTTCCAAACTTGGTTTGTTATTTGTACGACCATATACATGAGGTCTAGTACTTTTCTCGACGGATGCCATTGGCTGGGGAAAATGAAGAACAAGAGGTCGACGAGGCACGCGGGGACGGGACGCCGTCCGCCAACATGAAATGGTGGATACTGTCACTAGCTATAGCAGCTTTGCTTCGCTATCGAGGCTGGCGATAGCTAGTAGTTAGTAGCTAATTGTACGTCTATACACGCTAAAGGGACGTTCACGCGCTAGCTAGAGAATGCACCATGGCCCGGCTGTATCCCGGGTGTGTCTCATTCATATAAGAAGATCGTAGTACAAAGCCATATAGACACCGAACTCACAAAATAAAAAAGACAACAAAACGCTAGCTTTTACGCAAAAAAAGAACCACTGGTCCGGACCGACCAGCGGACACAAAACGTTGTTCATAAGTGTAAGTTTACGTGCATATATGTGAGCGTTTGTGATTGTACTGTATTTAGAAAAAAGATTAGCAATTGCACGCATGCATGCATGCACCGTTAGGTTGTACGTATGGCGACCAGACCGGGCCGGCCGGTGGACTACACTTTTGATGTGTGAAGGTTACCGATCGATCAATCCACTTTGATCCACGACCAAGTGTGACGACTGTGCTATCTAGGTCCAATATCTAGATATTTTACAATCTACAGTACGTGCTATTGTAGTCGTACACTACACACGCAAGATCGACCGACCCACACAAGGCGTGCTACAGTGAACAATGACAACGTGGCAGTTCAGAATCTTTCTCCGCTCTATCCATCCCTGTCAACTACTAATTGAGAATCTTTCTTTTCTGTACATAAATATCGAGCAACACGAGTATGTTTTTTTTTTCTGCGAAATAACACAAGTATATAATTAAACTAGAACCGGGCGATGTGAACGTAAGCGGCCAGATGAGTGCGATAACCTAATTTAATCACTTAGTTAATTCAGCTAACATCCGTAGAAGCACAATGTACAAGTAAGCGCGTCTCTAATTATAAACTCTTGTGTTTTGCATGGATGCACGCAAGCCCGGCCGGTCGAGTCAAAAACTACTGCTCGTACGGAGGGCCACCGATCATACGAGGCCGTGCCCGAAGAATCTGACAGAAGAGCTTTGCATGATGCCATGATCCATATAAGATCGCTTGCTTGTGATTAAGTAGCTGGGTGGTTATATATAGTAGTAGTATTACCACATCTAACTACCTCTGAAATGGAAGTGTAAACAATTGTCAGGACAGTGACGGCACACGATAATATCTGGATAGTGGATACGATCCCTGATTTTAAGATTCGTGCTGCATCTGACTTTGGAAAGTTGGTTTGTTATTTGGGCTGGCTGTAGGAGCGCCGGAGGAGGCATCTCCGGAAATTTGGGACTAGGCATACTTCACTTACTTGGATCGAGACATAATTAACTTGGCACGCCAACATGATCATCTTTTCTTTGGATAGGAAAAACAGATATAATTTTTATTACACGTTTATATGGTTTGTGGATCAGAGTGCACATAATGAGGATAGAGAGGCTAACGAATAACATAGCCGATGGTCATGGCCAAGCTTATTCCTATTGGTTCTAGCTAACTATTCTGCAGCAAGACGCATGAGGCAACCACATATTTACTTTTGATTTACAGTTAAAGTCCATTCTAGGTTAGGTTTTTGGAACTTAAGCTACTTAATTACTTCAGCTAACGCCCACAGAAGCACAATGTAAAAGCTCCCACGCCCGTACCCCGGCCCGTGTGTTTTGCATGGATGCACGCAAGCCCGATCAGCAGGTCAAAAACTATTGAGCCTATAGAGCGCCACCAATGATATGAGGCCGGGGCTGGGAAGAATCTGACAAAAAAATAAAGCATGCATGATCCACACATTGCTTGTGATTAACTAGTGGGGTGGTTATATATGGTACTATTACCACCTTTAAGTGGACGCGGAGAAACTAGTCTCGAGCACACATGCTCACGATATCTTGGGCGTTCGCTAGTGCGTGGAGATCTGGGCCGATTCTTTATACGGAGTGCTGGAAAATGCGCACTGTGCAGGAATACAGTATGTGTCAGGCCTGGGTAGTGGCCCAGTTCAGGGGCGGCCGTCCGCAGGTGACGGGCTGAGCCGTGGCCCAGGTTCGCGTTTGTCTGTCTGATCCGTGGCTCGGAAAAATCGCTTTTCGCCAAGCGGTGGCACCGCCTCGAATAGAACGAGGCTGCCCAGACTCTATCCCCACCGGCCGCCGCGTGCCATTTGAAGATTGGAGCTCATTTGCTTTCCCTGCCACAGATCCACCTGATCGAGAGGTCGGAGAGAGCCTGGTGCCGGAAGGACGCCGGGCGGCCGGGGGATGGAACCAGGCGAACTTTGGTGGAGGTGGCACTGCCGGAGGGCACGTGTGTGAGCGGCGGCGGATCTGCGGCGTGTCTGGAGCAGCTGCTCACAGCTGAGAAGGGCAGATCTACAGCGTGGCTCAAGCGGCGGCAGTGAGAAGGGACAGCTCGCCTCCTACTTCTGAGTTGTCTACTCCTAAGGCTCCTGGTTGGAATAAGAGGTTAGAGGAACTGAATTTAATTTGAGCAGTGCTATGTATAATTTCAGTACAACATGGTTGCAGGCTGTGTATGGCCGTGTAGTCTTGATTGACGTCAGTTAGGCATGGTGCCATGTGTGACAGTTGTGCAGTCATTTCATCATTGAAGCACTGATTTTTTTATAAGCTCAAGAACACATTTTTCGTCGACGTGATAACATTTGACACTACATACAGGACCAATTTGTATGGCATGCCTTTTGGCTTATTTGTTGGTGTGAACAATCATTACCAGAGTGTGATACTTGCTGGATTGCTTGTCCTGATGAAACCACAGAGAGTTTTGAATTGGCTTTCTCCGAATTCCTGAGAATGATGGGTGGCTCTGCATGCAAAATATACTTACATGTAAGATAGTCATTATGTTGCTGTTGTTGGTAGGGTAGTATTGATATCCTTATAATATGGTTGCGGGGGTAACTGATGGATACTGATTTCCTAATGAATACTTTACAATTGGACAGTCTATATTAATGTTTTGAATTGTGGGTGCTGCTCCGCACAGATATGGAACTGACATGGCCCAAGGAGCAGACGATATCGGCAGTAGGACATGCGGGAGAATTGAGTGTCGCAGTTGTGAGCCTGGATACACATTCAGGGGTTCACGAGGTTAGTTCAAAAGAAAAAAGAAAAATGAGGCTGGTCGACGGTTGTGCATTTGTATGAAAGCATGTCATACTAACAATGTTGTGTCACTGACATGAGCAGAGGTTGGAGGGAGCTCAAGACAGGGAGGGCGAGGCATTGGTGGAAATGATGAAGGTGCACATATTTTTTAAAGTTTAAGAATTCAGCATGTAGTAGGGGGTAGCTGGGTGTGTGTTTTTTCCTATGTGTGGTAGAGCTCTGGGTAAGCCTCCGTGGGCTTTGGCATATCTTATTAAGCGGCGCATTCGTAGCAATATTTGTGTGATGCAGATAAGAAGCTCAGACATATATAAATTTGGGGAAATCCTAATTGGGGTTATGATGATTCTTTATAGTTCTATTGGCAGAGAAGAGTACATTTTCAAATAGTATTGCTTCTTGGATGTACTGCTAAACTTGTTCTGACCTAGTTTTTTGTCTCGGCAGTGCACCCAGAGGTCCCAAACGTCCCGGGAGAGCATGGAATGAACACACCGCCGCGCGGAAGTGAGCATCCCCAGACAGAAAATGCAGGGGACTGAAAGGCGAGGAGTAAGTCAAGTTTTCACATTTTTTATGAGACAGACACTCCACATAAGTATGGACGTATGCTGGCCACCTTTTACCGCTGCCATCTCCTGTTGGTGCTCTCACAGGCAAATGCAGGGTATATAGTAAGGGGGTGAGGGTTGAAGTGAAAGGGGAGACAGGTGATAAGTTTCCAAAAAAAGGTTGGGCGTAAACACAATGAACCTAATGTTAGGAATGTGCTTCATTTCTACAACAAGATGCTGGGCTGCACAAGATCGGACCTTGACAAGTAAGTACATTCGTAAGGCTTGTTCCTGTCTTAAATCGACGTACGGCCACACAACGGCATATAACAAATAAATGTCGGGTCATTGTTCACAGGAAATGGTTCATACTCATGACATAAACCTTGCTCATCTTCCATGCACTGAATTTCAAATTCAGTTTGTTGCAGCATTGGACTCGATACAAGCCATCACTTAAATTCATCGAAGGACTGAATAACTTCTACGACATGCGTAACAAGATGCGTGAAGTTTGTGCTGGGGGGTCTTCGATGTGTTCTGATGTGTGGCTAAGGTGTGGGTACATCTTCAGCCGCGGTCTCCCCCTCACAGCTGCCTTCGTCGGACATCTGTTCCCTGTAAGAAATTAAACATTTAGATTGAACATGTAAAGCATCGATTTGAAAAGATAGCTGTGGGTCTAGCTTAAAAGGTTGCAGAAAATTGTTGATTGATCAGAATACTTGATTGACGTTTGTGCATGGGTTGATATTTGTGAATGAATTAGTTAGACCTACTAGTGTACACCCAGAAAGAGGGTAAATGGTTAAATAATTGATTAGATCTGGCAGTCCTAAATAGATGGTCGAGCATGAGATCTTACTTCTAATCAGAACCCTAATTATATTTGATAGAATACAGTTTTGTGTACTGGCCAGAAAATGCATGAACAGCTGATTTGAGTAGAAAGAACCTTGATCTACCAAACCAATATAGCCAGAACATGGATCGGGTGGGGGCGATGTACCTGGTCAGCAGTGATTCCAACGAGCTGCCCGGTCTGGCACTAGCTGGTGTGTGGATCTTCAAGTGAGGAGATAATGAAGGGTTGAGGAGGTAGTGAATGGATATAGTGGTCGGTCAGCACTGTACACCAGTTTTTAAAATCGTTGGTGGACGGAACGGGTCGCTGATGAGACGCATTAAAATAAAGTGGCTGCTGTGACAATGGGCGTGCCGTTAGTGGGATGAGACTTGAGCCGTAGCCCATAACTTGAACGGCCGTCTGAGCCGTGGGGGTCTGGACGCGACGATGGCATTAAATGCAGCAGGTCGGTGGACCCTAGCCCAGAGATTGCTCAGATATACTAATCAAAATACATAGGAATATACACAAACCGTTGCGAATCTTAGCACCACTGGACGACGACGACTGAGATATAGGGTGCATCTGAGCTCGAGCTCAGAATAGCACTTTCGCCTTTAAGTACTCTATATAAAATGATAGTGTAAATAGTGAGCAGTTGTCATGAGCGTGACAGCACGTGATAACATCTAGATATGATCGATGATCGAAAGCATCTGACTTTGGATCTCCGGTTAGTTATTCGTACGACTATATACATGAAGCTGGTTCGTACATTGCTTTTTCCAACGTGCATAGCGGAGATCGGTAGATCATCTTGTATTGAAGGATCTGGTTGGACATGGTAGGAACCACGTCCAGAAATTTCGGACCGAAATATAATTAACTTGTTTGGATCGAGACATAATGAACTTGGCACGCCCAAATGAGATAACCTTGTCTCTGCAGGAGAAAAAGGGTAATATTATAAACTACAGATAAGATAACAGATATTTATATCGGTTACATAGAACATCATCCGAATAGAGAGGCGAAATGGAAAACCTAGTTGCTGGCCAAGCTCATAGAATGTTTGCTCTCACCACCCAAAGATGTGGGAGAAACCCAAAGACCAATTTTTTAAGTGCAATTCATGAATTTATATATGTTAGGTTTGTGTGTCAAATAGTCAGTTCAGATTTGCGCTGTGTTTTTCTCCTGTCATGTGTTGGACTTTTTTTCCGACTAATCCCATATTTGGGTCAGTCAATTTGTTAGTGGGCCGAAGCCCATTAACTGTGCAATACAGCGCTCCTATCTTTCACCTTTTTTCTTTTTTTATGTATTTTTGTTTTTTTTTCTTTGTTAGTTGCCTTTTATTTTTATAGTGTGGGTATTTTTAGGATATTAGGTGAGTGTAAGTGTACACACATAAATACTTCCTCCGTTTCAAAATAAGTGTCTCAACTTTGTACTAAGCTTGAGACACTTATTTTGGGATGGAGGGAGTACTATGCAATATATATGAAAACTACGCTCTTATATGATTATTATATACATACTAGAAAAAGTACAATTTTAAAGTGAAGTTGTGTGCAAGCTTTATATAAACAGTTTTCTACTGCAACTAATTCATTGTTCCTTATTTATTTATTATTTCATTTTCTTTCTATTTCATTCAAGGGTAAAACCAATGCCATCAATTCATTTCCTCTTAAGAATTGTTTTTGTGAAAATGCCACTGTTATATATTTATTCTTGCATACTTTTGAATTTTTTGTGAATATTATGTGCAAATTTTTTCATTGTTTGTTCTGTTTTTATATTCTTTCTTCCTAAGGGATAATACCGATGCCAGTAATTTTTTCTTCCTTAGAATTTTCTTTTTGCGAAATTTCACTATTATATGTTTATTCTTGCATATTATAAAAGGCACAATTTCTGTGCAACCGTGTGCAAATTTTGTTATTTTTTAATATCCTTTCTTCTTAAAGGGCAATAATGATGCCACTAATATTTTTTTTCTTCCTTCAAAAACTTCATTATTTTGATTTAGTTTTAGTTTGAATCGTTTTTTAACTCTTGAAGGGTAATTCCAATGCCACTAATTCATTCCTTCTTAGACAACTTACTTTTTGTGAAACATGCACGATTACATGCTTATTCTTTCACATTAAAAAAATGCAATTTTCTACATAAATTGTGTGTAAATTTTGTTGTTATTTTTTTTCTTCTTAAAGGGTAATACCATCGCTAGTAATCCATTATTTCTTAGCAAACTAAATTATTTTGATTTGGAGAAGTTGAGACGCCATGGATCGAATACTAATGACACTAATTCATTCGTTCTTCAGAAAACTTCATTTATTGCAAAATTTCCACTATTATATGTCCCCATGTGTCAAGATTTGCTATTAGTTTCAGACCTATGCAAGGATTCAACGGCGACAAGTGATGATCCTTATGGACATGTGCACCAAGACTTCCTGGCTATCATTGACAAGGTCAAACCGACTCCGATAACGGAGCGGTGGCAACGACGCATCGACTGCTCATTCTGGTGGCAATAGTTATCTTTGAATGGTTTCTAAATGTCGACGTATTTTTTATTATGTTTGAGATGATTTATACTTTCAATGAACTTTTATAATTGATGCATATCAGAAGGCCCACAAAATTTATCAGAAGGCCCACAAAAAAATGAACCAGATGCATATCAAAAGGCCCACAAAATTTATCAACAATGTCACATTACACAAACAATTGTCGAACCACGAATTCAGCGAAAAGAGTGCCACTCAAGATAGCACGCCACACAGAACAAACAAGAACAGAGAAACAAATTATCAGCTGATTGCCACAAAATTTCAGCATCCCATGTTCAATATTTACAAGAGGCAGAACTCACCCCAACTAATTGCACCGCGTTAACAGTAGCCTCAAGTTATCTTGACTTCCCATGACTACCCACCTACTATTTACAAAAGTTGACATGACTACCTATCTGCCTACTATTTACAAAAGTTGCCATGACTACCTATCTGCCTACTATTTACAAAAGTTGCCATGACTACCTATCTAGCTACTATTCACAGTTTTTCCATGTCAAAGAAACATTGGTCATATCTAAGAATGTGCATGGCTAAGGAATGAATGACAGCAGATGTTGAGATGATGAATGGGAAGAAGAGTCAGGTACTGATCCTATTTCTAGATTATAGGTAATTCTAGGGCCATTGCTAAG
>NC_041384.1:745811549-745858078 GCF_002162155.2 Triticum dicoccoides
ACAACAAGAGTTTCACTTGGTAATGATGAATGAAACAGATTTCTTAAAATTGAAGTACTAGAGAACTCCTAAGATATCCAAGGATGGTATTGCCACCATGCAAACACTGAAAAAAAACGTGTACTGATGTTCTGATTGAATACTATCAATCACGGCGACTGGCAAAAGAGTATAATAAGGATAATGTTGAAGTTTATCATAGAAGGACAACAAGAATTTTAGTTGGTAACGATGAAACAAATTTCAAAAGATTGCTCAACAGTGAAGTATTACTCATCCTTAGGTATCTAAGGATGATATCACCACCATGCGCAACACTGCAAAAAAAAACATGGGCGGCATGTTCTGATTAAAGGCAATCTGGCAAAGGAGTATAAGGGCCCTTTCCCTTACTGGCAAAGGAGAGAATCAGCTATCAGAGCTGACATACAGAACAAACAAGAACAGAGCAATCATCATCTGAATGCCAAAAAATCTCAGCATTCCTGTTCTCTATTTACGAATTCACCTAATGGCAGCTTGTGAGCAGTAGCCACAGGATAACAAGCGATACCTCAAGCAGTTGGAACTCATAAGAAGAAATTATTTATAGAGTGGCCATGACAACCCACCCTACCTAATATTCACAGTTGGTGTCCAAGAGATGTAACCAATCTAGGAACATACATGGCCAAGGAATGACAGTGATGAATGGGAAGAGGAGTCATGTACTCAACCTACTTCTAGATTATACATAATTTTCAGGCCATTACTCAACCAACACTTACAGACAAGGGCAAGAATTTTACTTAGTATTGATTGATGAAACAGATTTCAGCATTACCGACCTAGTTGATGCAAAGAAACATAATCATATCTAAGAAAATATCCACCTAAGGAATGACCGAAGAAGTTGAGATGATGATTGGGAAGAGGAGTCAAGTACAGAACCTATTCTAAATTAGTATACACAATTTTAGAGTATTTGAAAAGAACAGGAAGAAATTTACTTAGTCACGATGAAACAGATTTCTTAAAATTGCAGTATTAGATTAGTCATTCGATATCTAAGGACGATGTAGCAGCCACCATGCAGAACACTGAAAAAACGTGTACCGCATGTTCTGACTGAAGACTGTCAATCATGGTAAGCAGCAAAAGAGTACAAGAACGATGATGTTGAAGTCTATCATGAAAAAGGACGAGAAGAATTCTACATGGTAATGGTGTAACAGATTTCTTCAAAAACAAAGTGTTAGAACGTGTGCTGCATGTTCTGTTTGAAGTGGCAAAAGAGTGTTAAGGGCCCCTCCCGTACTGGCAAGCGAATGAATCAGCTATCAGCGCTGACAGCATAAAGAATTGGTTATGAATAAGCAGAGATTGAGGCACTCATCGAGATTAGATAGGAATATCTGAACATGCGATTAAACACGAACAAATCCACACAAGTCATGGTTGAGAATCTGAGGAAGATAGAGAGATAAAGCATGAGGTTTATTGGAGAGTTGAAGGGATGGAGAGCACTGTTTTGATCTAAGGATATTACGGGATGGCAAGAGTCCGATAGAGCTGACTGAAGTGTCCCCATATATCCTTTCAAACTACAGCCGGAAGTACGTCCTTAAGTAGACATTATGAAAGCTTTGATCAAATTCTCTGCCGACTGCCTCTGCTCAGGGGTGCCAAATATGTGAGCAACATGCTCATGATGAGATGATTTTGATTCAATAATTTCAATGTCAGCTCCAGAAATCTGCAGTTATAATCAATGATTGCACGTCAATTGCGAAGTAGTAGCATGAGGAAAAAGGTGAAAAGAACCACCAGTGGGTAGTGAAATGGAACGTGAAACCGTGCTTTAAGTAAAATTAACCTACCAATTAATCCTAAAAATAGATCATTCAAGATGTCAGATTACAAGTTTATAACTGATTATGCTTTCCATATGTTCATGCATGTCAATCCTGTACAAAGGTTGCATGAAAGCAATCCACTCTTGGTGTTGTACACACACCATTACGTCATACATTTCATCTCTAGTCATGGATCAAATTACCCTCTTTTACGAAATAAAATAATAAAAGAATAAATAAACAACCTATTCTTTTAGGTACTGGTATACTAATGGACTTAATACTACACTCCCTCCGTCCCAAAATAAGTCTCTCAACTTTAGTACAAAGTTGTACTACAGTTGTGGGACTTATTTTGGGACAGCAAGTAGCACCCCATATGAACTGGAGTGAGGGCACTCCTTCAGGCAGTGACCTGTAGAAGTTTTTTGCTATCTACCTGGGCCTCTTTTCCACACCTTTAATAGTTGCTGAACTCACATCAAGCTATATCTTAATTAAAAGCTCAAGCACCAGTAAAATGAAATAGTAAACTGACCTTTCTAATATTGTCCAAGTTTGTACCATGCTTCCCCATTACTTTTGAAAGGCCACTAGCAGGAATAAACATTTCCATATCCGGGACGCGTCTGATCAGTGGTAATCAACAAAATGAAATACAATCGTAAGGATTAGAATAAAGACCCAAGTAATAATTACAAATCTAAGAGAGCTTGCACACAAGAAGCACGGCTATTCGTAAAAAAAAAATGGAGACGGCTATTCGTAAAAGACGGAGCACGGCTTAGAAAGGGTTTATGGTGAGTTCAGTTGCAACCTACCTTCCATATGGCTTTGAAGTGTACGAGGAGCGTACTCCAAACCCATCATCTACAGCCTGATGGAGGGTATCACCGGTTAAGTTTATCTCACAAACTTAATAGGCACGTCTCATTACGAAGATCAATAGAGAAACAAAGAAAATTGACGTTGAAGCAAAACATTTTACCTGCCTGGGGCTGTATCCATGATACAAGCTGCTACGAGGAAATACATTTGAGCCACGCTCAACTTCACTCCTTTGATCATAGCGCAATGGAGTGGTTTGTTGACTGTACGGTAATAATGCTGGCATCGGAAAGCTGCTTGAATACACTGGTTCAGTGGTGGCAACGGTTAGCTTCCCATCCTTGCCAGAATATTGCCTTCCCACGCTGTCCTTCAGAACATCTTCCCGGAGTCTTAGAACGATCTGAACAAGAGCATCACGCAGGTTGTCCACTTCCCCCGACACCTACATGCAATAAAACTCGTAAAGACATCTAGATAGATCCACGAAGACTATCTCAAACAATAACACAAGGGGCAAACCTCAACGAGCTCATCACTGGAAGATGCCCTCCGAGGCTTAGTGCCCTTTGATATGTAGATAATTGCCTTAGACTTAGTCCGCATGTCATTAATGATTGAACCACCCTTGCCGATAAGACAGCCAATCACATTAGCCGGAACAAGAAGACGAAGATGCATTCTATCTTCATTTTCATCATTGATCTTTGCTTGAAGCAGAAGAACAGCTTCCACTGCTGAAGACTTTACATCATCGGTGGCCTGAAACAGAAGGCGTCACCTCAAATAAAAAGCATATCATAGGGTATGAACGACAAAGTGCAGCTAGCCAGCTGGAATTGTGGTCTAACCTCAGTGGATGCAATGGTGATTATACTTTCCTCCTTGTCATTCTTTGCATCATCAACATCAACCCTTGCACCACTCTCTTTCCTTATACTCTTTATGGTCACCCCACCTTTACCAATAACCAACCCAATCTTGTCGGCGGGGCATGCAACACGCAGCAATAGTTCTCCTGAACATTTTGGGGTGTTATAAGTAGGAATAGCTGGAACCATAGAATGATAAATGGGCACTCCGCCATGAGCATCAGTGGGTACAGTAAATTCAGGAACATGAGAACCATGACTTGGTGCCCCTAAGATAGACAGACTTGGATGTCCAGATGGCATAGAAGCATCTGACACTGAGTATAAGCTACTAGCCGGATAAACCGGAAGCTCTGAAGGAAGTATAATGGTTGGAGGAAGTTCATCAATAGATGTTTCGAGAGAAATGTTCTCTTTTGATGGACATTTGTAGATAATTGTTGATACTGCAAACAATGCCTTCTTGACAGCTCTAGCATCCCCAGTTATCTGTTAAAAATGGTAATAGTAATGGTTAATAATTAGCAGAATACCGAAGAAGAATGGACATTGAAGAACATATCAGAACTCAAAATGTTGGAATTGTTCAACAGTGTAAGTGAGCACCACATAAACAGAAAACAAAATAGAATTATCAATTGTCTTAATCTGGGAAAATAAATTATTAATATGCATTAATTTCAATCTTCATCAATAGTGGGAAAACATAATATTAATATGCATTATTCCATCCCATAATACAGTGCGCATTAATTTCTTCAAACGTCAATCTTCATCAACTTGACGAAGTTTATACCCAACTTGTTTAGGACTGAAAGGCCTTGTTTTTGTTGTTATAGAGAAAATTAATTATATCTACAATACCAAATACATGCCATATGAAAATATATTTCATGATAAATAAAATGGCATTTTGATTTGGTATTCTATATGTTGATAATTTTTTCTATAAACTCAGTCGAAGTTAACAAAGGTTGATATTGAAAAAAAATCATATACAAAGTATACTTAGGGGCGGAGGGAGTATCAAACAACTTGCTGATTTCTTTACCATGATAGAGAGATGACAATGATATATGCATACATTTTAACACAAAAACATGCACTGGGAATTAAAGTATTGCTGCTTGATAGAATTAACCTATTCACTAATGGTTAATCTCACGTTATCTTGGCACAGCTCACCAAACTATTATATGGAGGAAAATAATACCTGAACGAAATTATCAAAACTCATAGCACATGAGTGTGTAACATCGCTTGGATCTTTTGGTTTAACTTTAATGAATGATTTTGAAACTGAGCGAAGCCTCTTGATGACAGAACCAGATTTTCCAATAACGCTTGCAGCTTGACTAGCTGGTACAAGAATGTTGGCTTCTTCATCATCAGAGTCACTATTGACTGCCAGAGCATCAACGATTGCATCATGCACCTTGAGTAATGCATTTTGTGCCGCGCAAACAGGCTCCCTGTCATCATCATCAGCATCTATGTCGCTATGCTTGAGGTCTCTATGCTTGACATAACAATATACCAAAATAACCCTTTTGTCAGCACCAGGGTAAGGGTCGACAACCTTGACTTTGGCATTCGTTTGTTGCCGGATGGAATTTATCACCTTGCCACCCTTGCCAATTACACTACCAATCGCTTTGTCTGGACAAAGTATCCGGTAAACAACCAATTCATCCTTACTGGAGGTTTCCTGGGTGTGGGCCGGCCTTCGCTTTTGGTCCCTGTCTTCTCTGTCATGATCCCTGTGCTGGCTGGTACGCTTGCCGGCGTGGCTCATGGTTTACTCACTAGACAAGAATATGCACAAAAAGATTAATGACAGGCACTACAAAGATGAATAGATACGTATCAGCTATATATATAAGATAAGCATTCATGATATAGCATCAACGCATTCTCCGACATGATAGTGCAGAATGATAAGAATCAAACAAATGGGTCATGTATCACTGTGATGCATGTGCTAGAAAGATGTGGCCATGATTCCGATGAATCAGTCGCTCAATCGGCATTCACAAAGAAAAAAGCAGCAGCAAGCTTATCCATAAGAACTCAACAAGTAACCATTGTCGATTATTCATGCAATCACAACAAATATTAATCAGCACTTGCAAACAAATATTATTCATGACAGCTACACCAAGCACAACCAGTATAACATATCCAGGAGTTTGTTAGAATTGCCAAACGTGATTTTACACTTTTCCTGGTTTGTAGAGAATAAATTCTATATATATCATGAATAATCGGCATTCACAAAGAAAAAAGCAGCAGCAAGCTTATCCATAAGAACTCAACAAGTAACCGTTGTCGATTATTCATGCAATCACAACAAATATTAATCAGCACTTGCAAACAAATATTATTCATGACAGCTACACCAAGCACAACCAGTATAACATATCAAAACGAACGGAGAATGTACATTAATTACGTGCCACTGCATGAGTTAAAAAGGTAAGACATGCATGGGTTGTTTGGATACGTGGAATATATAGAATTTATTCTCTACAAACCAGGAAAAGTGTAAAATCACGTTTGGCAATTCTAACAAACTCCTGGATATATAAAACTTGGTTCTCGTAAACCTGGAATTTCAGGTTTGTGGAAAAACGACTATTACTCGTTTTTCTAAAAACGGAAATCGCATATACGTACTTATCATCTTATCCTAACAAGAACATGGCCAATCATGGTGCTGGTGCATCAGCCGAAGAGAAGCCGTTGTGCCGCCATCTCCGCGGCGGCCGCTGTGGTCGTCGGCGCCACCAAGGCCAGCACCTTGAGTGTCTGCTCCGGTAGAGCAAGCTCCAGCTCCGTTCCATGTTCTAGTACTGGCGCGGCTCATGGCGGCGCCCCGCACCCACGCTGTCGTCAAGCAGCCGCACCGTGGGCCCCCGCACGATCGAGCACGCACTTGAGGGAGGCCATGGGAAGTCAGGACGCAACCCAGAGCACGTGCCCACGCAGCTAGATGCCACGGCGATGAACCCCACACGATCTGCACTCACTGGCGGCAACGAGGGTGCGAACCAAGGCCAGCGGCCGAGGGGCGAAGCGCCAAGAGAAACACGAATAAAATGGAGCGCACAGAGCGGCCGATGCGGTGCGTCGACGGGTCGTGCAGGGGGCAGAAACTAGATGGTGAAATGACCCATCAACCGACATCGAACCCATGTCTAGAGACTAGATCCAATGACCGAACGTGACAGGACCAGCAGGCGACAAGGAACTGGATTCCAGGATCCCAAGTAGGCGAAACAGGACATCATTTCCCCTACAAGCATTATCATCTCAAACACCTATCAATCAAGCAAAATCCTTTCCCATGTACTGGAGCAAGTGTCGTTATATTTCTCACAGCAATATCAAATCTACAGCAAGTACTCTCATCCGGTACAAAAATCAGGAAAGGAGGAAAAAAACGAACAAGCAGAGGATGCGAGAGGAAGGAGGGGGGGATTGGGGGCTACCTGGCTGTGGACCGAGCCGCGGCGTTGCTGGGCGGGAGCGGCTGGCCGAGGGAGTGAGGGAGGCGCTGCTGGGCTCCTGTATCGAAATCTGGCCTTTGACTTCCCCGACTCGCTGCCGGATTTGAGGTGGCGGGGGGAGGTGCTCGTCGGCGGAAGGAGAGCTGCCGGAACGGCGTCGCCGTGGCGCCGGCTGACGGAGTGGGCGGGGCGACGGCCGACGGTGGCGCTATGGATCTCGACGACGGGAGGGGGTGGTGGGTAAACAAACCCTAGCGGAGTCGCTGCTCGCTGGGACGGACTGGGTGGACCGGCCTAGGCCCAAGGCCCACAAGACATGCTCACCAGTTGTGCCATGTTACTAAAAAAAACAGTGTGCCCCATGGTTTGCCGTGAAAAAACAAAAAAACTGCATGTGCGATGGTTGATGTAGAATGTGTGGAGGCGATGGCTTGCCTCATCGGGTGTTTGATCTCATTCACCAATGAAGAGTAAAGCGATTTTTCAGTGTCGCGAGCTTGAATCATCTTTCACTGAGAGTCCATCTCGATCACTGTCGACGGGTCCTTAGACATTAAGGGAGCGTTCGGAATCCCTCCACTCCCGAGTCAGCTCGCGGAGCCGGCGGAGCTGCAGGCTGAAAAGGTGGAGCTGGGATATACGCGCTCCGCAGATCCGCGGAGCTGGCGGAAGGCCGAACAGGCCCTAAGTAAGGCTAAAAACAGACTTCCCATGCATGCTCCAAGTTCAGCTTACAAGCTTCCCCGCAAGAAAAAGTTGTCTACACGAGGAGAATAAGATTGATCCCTGTTCATCACGCGGGACCACACCCAAACCAGCCCTGGTGGAAGGATGAGCATAAGCTACAACAGATTTGCCTTTACATGGATCAGCAAACGACTCATGCTTGATGCCTAGGAGCAAATCCAAAAGACCGCATAAGAATCTTTTCGACACATCAACCAGCGGCGGTGTTTTATCATGAGCAATCTCGTTCCAAACACAGGATCAAGAATGTGCTGGGACCACTCTTTGCATCAAGGCTTGATATTTTCAAGCACAGGAAATGCCACACATCAGACATGGCTCTCAACTATTCGAAAGCTCTTGGACAAATATAGAAATGATGATAATATAGCTGGAAATTCTTTAGGGCTTGGTCCAGGCCGGCATGTTTGGATTTTGGAGCCCCGGGCTTATGTAAACTGTCTTTCCAATATAATAAAGCTTAGGTGCTTTCCCTAGAAAACTGTGTCTGCTTCCAATGAGCAATTGTACACTCTGTGGAGTAGGAGATTCATATGGCGTCATTCTTTGGTTAGTTGTACAATGCTGAGGTGTGCGGTTACTTTCTCCGGGTTTTCTCACCTAAGTTCAACACATGAACTTCTATAGGTCGAAAAATTCTGAAAGTTCACTCTACAGTTGGGAAATTTCTGAAAGTTTAATTTTATTTTATTTTTTAAACTTACCAAAACTTACAATTTCTGAATGTTTGCATTTCCAAAGTTCAAACAGAGTTATTTCAAAGTTTTGAATCCCAAAAGTTGGGTCGTGATTTTTCTAAAAGTTTTACACATAATTTTCTAAAGGTGCCAAAAAGGCAGAGCAGTCAAATGTTTCGACTTTCTGTGGATGGGAAGTTCACACCTGCTGGTAATTGCCCTCGCGGGACTAACCCCCCTCTCTTAATAATGCATAAGTCTGGTCGGATTATCGGTGACTGGAATAGTATTTTGCTACTGTGTTGAGCTACTTGGCATATCTGTCCTTTCTAGACTGCAAATAATCACATTTCTTCAGAAAATTAACTTTTATGTACTAGCATCGAAAAATAAGAAATTTTCAAAACTAAAACTGTCTTTTCTTCAGAATAGCCTTTATAAATGTTCTAGCTGCTGAAAGACGGCAGTATCTTAATTAGCAACAAAAGCCAGTAACCTATTTCTAACAAACCGCATGCGACAATTCCTTACAAACCAAATCAAATGTATTTATCGGGCCGGAAGTAGGGACACGGTTTAAGTTGGGTAAAAACTAATATGATCAATTTGCTCCAAGGATAAATAGGGTCAATTCTTTTGGCGGCTTAAAAACAAGCTGGCTCCTTCCCAGCTTTTTCCACAAGTCGCCTCCCTCATTCACTGGGGCTTCTGAACTAGTTATGCCATTACTAATCTAGAAGTCTCAGCAAATTTTGGGAGCGACTTATTTTTTATGCTGGGGACACGTAGCTTATTTTTTTAAGCCACGAAAAAGAACTGGCCCATAATCAAATCACATGCACATACATTCAAGTGCGTAGGCGTTTAATCATACGTGGAGTAGCTAACCTTGCGATATTACAGTTTTGTTTCTGGATGTGATCCCAAAAGACCACACTATGCACGCCAGCGACACACACACTAGGCTTGTATCTCGGCCTTGGGAATCAATCCTATGACTTCTGCAATCTTGAGCTTCTTCCTAGCGTACTGCGCATATGTCTTTGGCAGAGCACACTGAAATTGGAAAGAATGAGCTATTACGTACACAACCCGCAAGGGGAACAATATTGCCAACTGATATCTATACAACATATATACCTTGAATCTAACTTCCTGCGAAATTAACTTACGCGCTATCCACTCTGGAACCTACACACACACACAGGCAGGAGAGACATAAGATGTGTGGATATGGTCTACATAATGGATTACAATGTATGCGAGACCACACCACACTGTACTTACTTCCTTACTGATGCCCTCCGTGCACCGTCGAAACTACAAGGAAATTATGGTGAACAAAGCAATTTGCATCGTAAGAGTTAAACTAATTAACCAATGAAACAACAAATAGAAAGTCTGTGAACGGAAAAAGAAAAGAAAAACCTACTTGTTCCTCCAATCTGAACGAGCCAGAGCGACTCAGCTCGCGCTCCAACTCACGTTTGCGTAATGGAAACGGGTTCTCCTCATAAACATGCTGCATAGCATCTCTGAAACAAATCTATATGTTGTCCAACGAAGAAAGAAAACAACATCACCAAGCATAAATAGGGTTACAAGGCACTGACAGATCCGACCAATAAAATGACATTGTTCTTAGTTATGATGTACAAAATGCTGACCTGACGATTGACCAGCTTCCAAATCTCAAAAAACACATAGTCGAGATCTTTCACGAACTTGAGATAAAAGCGTGTGCTCTGTTTATACTCCTTAATTTAATCAAAAGACCGCAATTGTCAAACACAACCATAACCAGAGCTGGCAATCTAAATAAGCAAGGGACAGATGAACCATACCAGGAAACCATAATATGCTAGCCTCGGATGGATGTTTGTGAACCTAGCAGCAATCCTAACTGCTTGGCATGAAGCTTTTTCGTGCAATTCATGCCACTAAATAGTAAAACAGACAAGTTATTGTAATGCTACTACGCCCATATATAGAGAATTAGAGACTAGTTGTCATTACATTGTTTTGAGAGGTCATATAGGCGTACCTCAGAAAAGCTTTTAAGCACATGTTCTTCAATCCACTGTCAAGACAAAATGGTTGTTAGTCCCCCAAAAAAGTAAATACTGAGCATAGTTTTAAACTTGGAGCAGCTGATAGTTGCACCATGCATACCTTAAGATCCTTCACAATTGTATCCCAGTACAGCAGATAATCTCTATCAGTTCCAGGGGTGCTATAAAACTCTCGGTATTCACTCCAACTTTCATACTCATCGCCCCCCTGCACCAAAATAAGAAGGGAAGCAACATACATATTACTGCTGCCCTGAGAATAACATGCAGCGGACATGAAGGCGTATTGCACACTTAAAGAAATTTTGAGTACCTGCGCACTTGAAGAAATTCCAACAAAAAAAAAAAACATGGTACCGGAACATGTAAAAAATATGGGTACTCGGGAAATCAGGCAAAAACATGATTACACATACAAAAGAAGGGATGGTACGCGGATTTTAAAGAAACAAAAAACTTGCTCCTTGCAAAGGATGCATCAGTATATGTAACTCTATTTCTTTTTAGTAGATGAAAAGCCATGCACCAACAACTCTCAGGGAAGAAGGTATACTTTTTGTATTATTCTTCTATGGTACACACATTATGAGATTTCCACAGTTTTACTGGAAGCACACATATTTTAGATTCTGCTTAATCTCGGCAGGAAGTGACACCCATATATAGTTTTATTTTTGCATTTCGCCAAGAACCTCAGGCCCCTAGAACTAGAACTCGGGGGTTATATACTCGCATAAAGCCATGCTAAAAAGAACCTCAGGCCGCTAAAGTGTTCATACTTCCAAAGGACAGATTAAACAAGTAATTGCTGCCTCCCATTCAAAGGAAAGGAGAAAAAGAAACTGGTTAATTACCAGCTGCATGAGCACACAGATGAAATCTAGATGCATTACTGAGCTGGAAGTAATGGATATATATACGCCCTCTGTAAACAAATATAAGACGTCTTAGGCCTTCATACTTACTTCATTACAAGGGACTAGTCGCTGATAGTCGCTCAAGGACACGGGCAAACAGAGGTTCAAGTCGAAACACCAGCCGAAGGCTCCATCACTCAGGTAATCCAAGGCAAGCTCTGGAGTGTACTTGCATTCCAGTGCAGCATCGTCAATAGGCATTCCTTTCAGCAACTACGTACACAGACACAAGGGCAGATGAGTAAGGTACTCCCTTCGTTCCATAATATAAAAGCGTTTTTGACACTATATTATGAGACTGAGGGAGTACTCTCTGTTCAAGTCTTTTTAAAGATTTCACTACAAATTACATACGGATATATATATATATATATACATATTTTAAAATGTAAATTCACTCATTTTATTTTGTATGTAGTCTATAGTGTGGAATCTCTAAAAAGACTTATATATGACTCGTAGATAGATTAGATTGACAGAGGCAGGAGGGAGCGTTGGATTGAAATGAGAGAGACAAACCAGGCAAGCTTTGAGGCGATATCGTGCATACTTGTGGCTGAGCCTGTCCGCCTCCTCTTCTTCCAATTCAGCCTCAGTGTGATCAATTTCATGTCTGCGAGAGCTGAGCACTTCACGGTCTCTCGAGAACTCCTCCTCGGTGATATCATCCATCAGTGAGGAGGACGAATCAACTTCTCCTGAATCTCCATCTCGTCCATGGACATCATCTGGTCGGCTCAAGAGCTTGTGGGCTTGGTACTCTACCAGAGCAGCCCGCAGCTCGTCATCGTAGAAGGAGGAACGAACGAGGGCTTCGACGGTTTCGTCGGAGGGGAGATTTGGGCCTTCCTCGTCGGCGCAGGCTGGTAGAGGCAGTTGGGCGAGGCGCGAGGCGAGGATCTCATGGTACCTCGACTCGTACTCGCGGGCCGGCGGCTCGTCGAGGAGTTCGGGCGCCGGTGCGCCGGAAGTCACGCTGCTGCTATCCGATTCGACAACGGGGGCAGATAAAGATGCGCCTTCTTCATCACGGCGCCGGCGGGATGATCGTCCTTCGCGAGGAGACCTCCTGCGGCGGCGGCGGAGCCTCTTCTGCGGCATCGAACTCTGATCGCGATCACAGGGGTGGAATCGAAGTGACGGCGCGCGAGGGCCCCAACGAAAGCAGGCCAGTTTTCGTTCCAAAAAAAGCAGGCCAGTTCGGATCCGAGATTTCTTTTGGTTTCTTATAGTAACATAAACCAAAAAAAGGTACAGACAATTCCTTTTGAATATGTTTTTTCTTCTCTCGCCAACTCCTTTTGGTTATGTTTTTTCTTCTCTCGCCAACTCTTTTGACTCCAATCTTTTTTTGAGAGAGAGTGTCGGAGTAAATAGCCATGGGTAGCCTAGCCGGCTTCCCCTGGCCCTTCTGAAAAAATTACGAGCCCGCCCGGCTCTTAAGAATCCAAGACATGGAGCCGCCTTCCCCTTGCTGGCTGCCACCCAGGCCGGCTTCCGGAAGGCGGTCCGACTTTAGCCCTCATGAAGAAAGCCATGGGAGGGCCGACTTCGAGAAGCCGGCCATGAGAAGGCCGACTCCAAGAAGCCGGCTCCCATAAAGCGGTCAAGACCGTACCCACAAAGTTTGCACCCACCTAACGGCGGTGCGACGGGGCGTGGCTACAGTGAAGCCTGCCACCCCCGAATCCCGGAGCACGCCTGACACAGTGCGCCGTACGGGGTAGGCATGACCCGCCCGGCGCGGCACTGTTGCCATGTTGACCTTGGTGTCACCCACGACGGGCCGCCAGCGTGGCCCACGGACGGTGGGCCCCTTCGGGCGGAGAGACGCCCGAAGGCGGCCACGCCTCCAACCAGCCGGCTCGAGACGGAGCCGGCTTCCCACAGTCGGCTAGCCGCCTCCCTCGAAGGAGACGCCCTATTAAGGAGACAAGACACGCTGAGGCTACAGCGATCGCCAGACAAGCGGCGGCACTGTAGCCACGCCTACCACGACGAAGCCTACGTCACCAAGATAAAGCCACAGTAACCAGCCGCTGACCAGGCCCTGGACAGTGGGACCTGCCTGTCGACCAAGGGGCCGGCAGCCGGCGGGACCCACCAGTCGGCAGGCCCCAGCAGCCGGCGCAGAAGCCGGCGAGTGCACTCACATACAGCTGGGCCCCACGCCCAGTCGGATTACCATTGTACCCCCGGGGGGTAGGCCTATATAAACCCCCCGGGGCACCCATGCAAAGGGTTGGACCCCCTGCTAGTTCTAGACACCCCGCAAGGAGAAGAAGCAGGCTAGCCGTGCCCTTCTCCCTCTTCCCACCAAAACAGCTCGAGGAGCATTGTGTAGCTATTTGTTCATCTAGTGATCATGCGGAGAACCCGCAGAGCAGCAGTAGGGGTGTTATCTCCACGGAGAGCCCCGAAGCTGGGTAAGATTCGCCGGCGTGCATGTCTTCGCCTTATCCCGTTTCCAGGCACCGGCGATGTCTTACTGGCTCCCACAATGATAAGCCACCCGTTGGCATATGTCGCACCTACCACCTGACATTTGGCGCCCACCGTGGGGCCAGGTGCACCGTCGTCCGGAGACCTGTTCTAGACGGGAACCCTCTTCCTCCCCAGCGAGCGTAGCTAGCCCGGCACGCCCGATGGCGCTTGCCACGACACGCTGCAAGGCGTCACCAGCATCTGCGCGGCGAGCAGCCTCGCCGATCTCCTCGACGAAACTCTCATCTCCGACGAGCTCGCCTCCGATGCGGGCATCGACCACCTCGCCAACCTTCTCGGCAAGCTCCATGTCTCCAGCGAGCCCGCTGCGGACCTGGAGTCGGTTGGCTCCACCGACCCGATGCCTGTCGACTCCGACACGGCCTCCTACGACACCTTCCCCACCAACGTCACGATCTACAATGACCCGCTTCCTCGAGCCGACGGCTGCGATGCTGTCACCACCGAAGTGATGGTTGTCGGCCACGGCGGCCCGGCCGACGAGAGCGCCCACGACGCCTCGCGCGCGGCGGCCCACGACTTGTCCGCTCCCCTCCCGGCTAATGCCGACGACGAAGCACTGGAGGCACGCCGCCTCGCCCTCCTCGCAGAAGGCCGGAGGCTGGTTTCCGTAAGACGCCTCACTGAGGCCTATCAGCGCGAAGCTGACCGCGCCGCCTTCGGCACGCCGGCCCCGGGCGGGCCAAGCCGGGCCGGCCTTGTCAAGCAACGCGGCGCCGTCATCGCCGACACGCTGGGAGTCGACCACCCGGTCTATGCCACTCCGCTCGAGAACTTGCGCGCCGCCCAGGCGGCCGTAGGCGAGCTGGACGGCCTGGAGGCCGAAGACCTCCCCCACATGACCCGGCGCATCCAGTAATTGATTGACGCAGCCGCGCGGCGACACGAAGCCGACGCCCGCGCGGAAAGCCCTCCCCCGCGCCGAGAACACGGCGCGACGTCCCGGACGCCGACTACGAGCAACACCCGCGCGCGATGCGAGAAGGAGCCGGCTGCCAGCCGCAGCCGGACCCGGATCTCCATCGAGCGAGACGCGGACGGTCATCCCCGAGCCGCCTCCGCCTCCGCCCCGTGGAGAGAGATATCCCGCCCCGCCGCCAGTGGCGCACCCGACTCTCAGCGGCCGGCTAGGCCGCCGCGAAGGAGTCGGTGAGAACGACGCCCGCCGTCGGATCGACCGCCTAGCGCGATCCCTGGCGTTGGAAGAAGAAGATGATGTCGGCCCACCTTGTTTCGGCCCCCGCATCCGCGACGAGCCCTTTCCCAAAGGGTTCTCGCTCCCTAGAGACACGCCCAAGTACAACGGCTCCGTGAAGCCGGAAGATTGGTTGATCGACTACTCCACGGCGGTTAGCATAGCCAACGGCAACCGGTGCATTTCCGTGAAGTACGTGCCCCTCATGCTGCAAGGCATGGCGTGGACCTGGCTCAACAGCCTCAAGCCACGTAGCATCAACAGCTGGCTAGATTTCATAGAAGCCTTCATCCGCAACTTCACCAGCACCTACAAGCGGGCTCCCAAGCCCAGACAGCTCTCCTTGTGCGTACAAGGCCCCGCCGAGTCCACTCGCGATTACCTCACGCGTTGGGCCGAGCTCCGCAATTCTTGCGAGGGGGTGCACGAGGTGCAAGCCATCGAGTACTTCACAGCCGGATGCCGAGAAGGCACCCTCCTCAAGCAGAAGCTCCTCTGCGATGAGCCGGCTACCCTCGACGAGCTTCTGGACATAGCGGACAAGTATGCCACCGCCGACTCCTCGATGAAGACCGAGCTTCGGGTAGACGCGTCCGGGAAAGTACTTAACCCGGCGCCCAAGACACCGGCTGGGGATTCCGGCCGACACCCCCACTCGAACGACCACAAGCGCAAGGGCCCCGCGCCGACTCCCGCCAGTCGGCAGGTGGCCACAGTTGAAGACTCGCCGCCTAAAGAGCGTCCAGCGCCCAAGAAACCCAAGCGCGGCAGGCCGGCTTGGCAGCCGGCTTTCTCCTACGAGCAAACTCTCGACGCCCCGTGCAAATTCCACAGCGACGCGAAGCCGTCCAACCACACAACCCAGAAGTGCCATTGGCTCACCCGAATCTCTAAAGGCGAAGGGCTCGTGCCGCCTCCGCCTGCCGGCCCGCCGCCTCCGCCTCCGCCGCCTCCGGCCGCTCGGCCCGCAGTCAGAGCCGTGCACGACGAGTTCCCCGACGAGCAAGCAACCTACATCGTCTTCACCAGCCAGCCCGAAGACCGGCGCAGCAAACGCCGAGAGCACCAGGAAGTCAGCGTGGTCGCTGCTAACCCCGCCGGACACATGCATTGGTCAGAAAAGCCCATCTGCTGGAGCCGGGCCGACCATCCAGAGGTGATGCCGTCTCCCGGCTCTTACGCTTTGGTCCTGGAAGCCACCCTTGCAACGGACAGACGCGCCGCCCGCTTCTCCCGTGTGTTGATAGATGGCGGGAGCAGCATCAACATCCTCTACCGTGACACCCTGGAGAAGCTAAACGTCAAGACGAAGCAACTCATGCCTACTCGGACAGTGTTCCATGGCATCGTACCCGGCCTGTCCTGCGCCCCCATTGGCAAGATCAAGAATGTACTTTTTGGGGACAAGGAGCATTTCCGCCGGGAAGCGATCTGGTTTGAAGTGGTGGACCTGGAAAGCCCTTACCATGCGTTGCTTGGCCGACCCGCCTTGGCCAAATTCATGGCAGTTCCCCACTATGCATACCTCAAGATGAAAATACCAAGCACCAAAGGCGTCATCACCATAGCCGGCGATTACAAGAAGTCCTCTGAGTGCGCAGCAGCCAGCAGCCGGCTAGCCGAGTCCCTTGTGATTGCCGAAGAGAAGAAGATGTTGGACCGAGTCGTGGCCATAGCCGGCAAGCAGTCGGCCGTGTCCCCTGACCCCAAGGAGCATGACGCTCAAGGATCTTTCCAGCCGGCCAAGGAGACGAAGAAGATACCTCTTGACCCCGAGCATCCAGAGAGGTTTGCCGTCGTCGGGGCAAACCTGAACAGCAAATAGGAAGGCGAGCTCGCCGATTTCCTCCGTGAGAATCGGGACATCTTCGCATGGTCCCTCAAGGACATGCCGGGTGTTCCGAGGAAATTCACCGAGCACAAACTACACGTTCGAGAAGACGCAAAGCCAGTCAAACAACCCCTTCACCGACTGTCGGAGGAGAAACACAGAATTGTAGGGGAGGAGATAGCCCGGCTCTTGGCGGCCGGCTTCATCATGGAAGTTTTCTTTCCAGAGTGGCTCGCCAACCCAGTCCTCGTACTGAAGAAGAATAACAAGTGGCGCATGTGTATAGACTACACGAGCCTCAACAAGGCCTGCCCCAAAGATCCCTTTGCTCTGCCAAGGATTGACCAAGTGATAGACTCCACAGCCGGATGCGAGCTGTTGAGCTTCTTGGATGCTTACTTCGGATATCACCAGATAAAGTTGGATCCGGACGACCGCCTGAAGACCGCCTTCATCACGCCATTTGGAGCCTTCTGCTACCTGACTATGACATTCGGCTTGAGAAATGCCGGTGCCACTTTTCAGCCTTGCATGCAGAAGTGCCTCCTCAAGCAGCTCAGCAGGAACGCTCACGTTTACGTGGACGACATCGTGGTGAAGACGGAGAAGCGCGGCACCTTGCTGGGAGACCTCAAGGAAACGTTTGAGAACCTACGCCGGTTCCAAATCAAGCTTAACCCCGAGAAATGCGTGTTCGTAGTGCCAGCCGGCCAGCTCCTAGGCTTCCTGGTCTCCGAACGCGGCATCGAATGCAACCCAGTGAAGATCAAGGCCATCTAGAGAATGGCGATCCCCACCAAGCTTCGAGACATTCAGAAGTTCACCGGGTGCTTGGCCTCCTTGAACCGCTTCATCAGCCGGCTAGGAGAGAAAGCTCTCCCCCTCTACCGCCTCATGAAGAAGAGCACTCACTTCGAGTGGAACGACCAGGCCGACCAAGCTTTTCACGAGCTGAAGAAGATGCTGGCCACGCCGCCCGTTCTGGTGGCGCCGACTGAGAAAGAGCCCATGCTCCTCTACATCGCCGCAACCAGCCGGGTGGTCAGCACCGTCATCGTAGTCCAGCGCCCAGAAGAAGGCCGAGCCCAGCCGGTCCAGAGGCCGGTGTATTATTTGAGCGAGGTGCTGTCCGCCTCAAAGCAGAACTACCCGCACTACCAGAAGATGTGTTACGGCGTGTACTTCACCGCCAAGAAGCCGAAGCCCTACTTTCAAGAGCATCCCGTCACGGTCGTATGCACCGCCCCGCTAGCCGAGATCATAGGCAGCCGGGACGCATCCAGCCGGGTGGCGAAATGGGCCATCGAGCTGGCCCCGTACACGATCTTCTTGAAGGAAATATGCCCTAGAGGCAATAATAAAGTTATTATTTATTTCCTTATATCATGATAAATGTTTATTATCCATGCTAGAATTGTATTAACCGGAAACGTAATACATGTGTGAATACTGTTGGAAATATGCCCTAGAGGCAATAATAAATTGATTATTATTATATTTCCTTGTTCATGATAATCGTTTATTATCCATGCTATAATTGTATTGATAGGAAACTCAGATACATGTGTGGATACATAGACAACACCATGTCCCTAGTAAGCCTCTAGTTGACTAGCTCGTTGATCAATAGATGGTTACGGTTTCCTGACCATGGACATTGAATGTCATTGATAACGGGATCACATCATTAGGAGAATGATGTGATGGACAAGACCCAATCCTAAGCCTAGCACAAGATCGTGTAGTTCGTATGCTAAAGCTTTTCTAATGTCAAGTATCATTTCCTTAGACCATGAGATTGTGCAACTCCCGGATACCGTAGGAATGCTTTGGGTGTACCAAACGTCACAACGTAGCTGGGTGACTATAAAGGTGCACTACGGGTATCTCCGAAAGTGTCTGTTGGGTTGGCACGAATCGAGACTGGGATTTGTCACTCCGTGTAAACGGAGAGGTATCTCTGGGCCCACTCAGTAGGACATCATCATAATGTGCACAATGTGATCAAGGAGTTGATCACGGGATGATGTGTTACGGAACGAGTAAAGAGACTTGCCGGTAACGAGATTGAACAAGGTATCGGGATACCGACGATCGAATCTCAGGCAAGTATCGTACCGCTAGACAAAGGGAATTGTATACGGGATTGATTAAGTCCTTGACATCACGGTTCATCCGATGAGATCATCGTGGAACATGTGGGAGCCAACATGGGTATCCAGATCCTGCTGTTGGTTATTGGCCGGAGAGTCATCTCGATCATGTCTGCATGTCTCCCGAACCCGTAGGGTCTACACACTTAAGGTTCGGTGACGCTAGGGTTATAGAGATATTAGTATGCGGTAACCTGAAAGTTGTTCGGAGTCTCGGATGAGATCCCGGACGTCACGAGGAGTTCCGGAATGGTCCGGAGGTAAAGAATTATATATAGGAAGTGCTGTTTCGGCCATCGGGACAAGTTTCGGGGTCACCGGTATTGTACCGGGACCACCGGAAGGGTCCCAGGGGTCCACCGGGTGGGGCCACCTGCCCCGGGGGGGCACATGGGCTGTAGGGGGTGCGCCTTGGCCTATATGGGCCAAGGGCACCAGCCCCAAGAGGCCCATGCGCCAAGAGAAAGGGGAAAGGAAGAGTCCTAAAGGGGGAAGGCACCTCCGAGGTGCCTTGGAGAGGAGGGACTCCTCCCCTGGACGCACCCTTCCTTGGAGGAAGGGCCAAGGCTGTGCCTCCCCCCTCTCCCTTGGCCCTATATATAGTGGGGGGAAGGGAGGGCAACCATATCTAAGCCCTGGCGCCTCCCTCTCCCTCCCATGACACATCTCCCTCCTCCCGCAGCGCTTGGCGAAGCCCTGTTGGAATCCCGCTACTTCCACCACCACGCCGTCGTGTTGCTGGATCTCCATCAACCTCTCCTCCCCCCTTGCTGGATCAAGAAGGAGGAGACGTTGCTGCTCTGTACGTGTGTTGAACGCGGAGGTGCCGTCCGTTCGGCGCTAGGATCATTGGTGATTTGGATCACGACGAGTACGACTCCATCAACCCCGTTCTCTTGAGCGATTCCGCGTGCGATCTACAAGGGTATGTAGATCCACTCCTCCCTCATTGCTAGATGACTCCATAGATAGATCTTGGTGACACGTAGGAAATTTTTGAATTTATGCTACGTTCCCCAACAGTGGCATCATGAGCTAGGTCTATGCGTAGTTTCTATGCACGAGTAGAACACAAAGTAGTTGTGGGCGTTGATTTTGTTCAATATGCTTGCCGTTACTAGTCTTATCTTGATTCGGTGGCATCGTGGGATGAAGCGGCCCGGACCGACCTTACACGTACTCTTACGTGAGACTGGTTCTACCGACTGACATGCACTAGTTGCATAAGGTGGCTAGCGGGTGTCTGTCTCTCCCACTTTAGTCGGATCGGATTCGATGAAAAGGGTCCTTATGAAGGGTAAATAGCAATTGGCATATCACGTTGTGGTTTTGCGTAGGTAAGAAACGTTCTTGCTAGAAACCCATAGCAGCCACGTAAAACATGCAAACAACAATTAGAGGACGTCTAACTTGTTTTTGCAGGGTATGCTATGTGATGTGATATGGCCAAAAGGATGTGATGAATGATATATGTGATGTATGAGATTGATCATGTTCTTGTAATAGGAATCACGACTTGCATGTCGATGAGTATGACAACTGGCAGGAGCCATAGGAGTTGTCTTAATTTATTTATGACCTGCGTGTCAACATAAATGTCATGTAATTACTTTACTTTATTGCTAACTGTTAGCTGTAGTAGTAGAAGTAATAGTTGGCGAGACAACTTCATGGAGACACGATGATGGAGATCATGATGATGGAGATCATGGTGTCATGCCGGTGACAAGATGATCATGGAGCCCCAAGATGGAGATCAAAGGAGCTATATGATATTGGCCATATCATGTCACTATTTGATTGCATGTGATGTTTATCATGTTTTTGCATCTTGTTTACTTAGAACGACGGTAGTAAATAAGATGATCCCTCATAAAAATTTCAAGAAAGTGTTCCCCCTAACTGTGCACCGTTGCAACAGTTCGTTGTTTCGAAGCACCACGTGATGATCGGGTGTGATAGATTCTAACGTTCACATACAACGGGTGTAAGACAGATTTACACACGCGAAACACTTAGGATTGACTTGACGAGCCTAGCATGTGTACAGACATGGCCTCGGAACACAGAAGACCGAAAGGTCGAGCATGAGTCGTATGGTAGATACGATCAACATGAAGATGTTCACCGATGTTGACTAGTCCGTCTCACGTGATGATCGGACACGGCCTAGTCGACTCGGATCATGTAATCACTTAGATGACTGGAGGGATGTCTATCTGAGTGGGAGTTCATAAGATGAACTTAATTATCCTGAACATAGTCAAAAGGTCTTCGCAAATTATGTCGTAGCTCACGTTTCTGTTCTACTGTTTAGATATGTTCCTAGAGAAAATTTAGTTGAAAGTTGATAGTAGAAATTATGCGGACTAGGTCCGCAAACTAAGGATTGTCCTCATTGCTTCATAGAAGGCTTATGTCCTTAATGCACCGCTCAGTGTGCTGAACCTCGAACGTGGTCTGTAGATGTTGGGAACATCTGACATACAAATTTTGATAACTACGTGATAGTTCAGTTAAACGGTTTAGAGTTGAGGCACCGAAGACTGTTTTGAAATGTCGCGAAACATATGAGATGTTTCGAGGGCTGAAATTGGGATTTCAGGCTCATGCCCACGTCAAGAGGTATAAGACCTCTGACGATTTTCTTAGCCTGCAAACTAAGGGAGAAAAGCTCAATTGTTGAGATTGTGCTCAGATTGTCTAAGTACAACGATCGCTTGAATCGAGTGGGAGTTGATCTTCCAGATGAAATAGTGATGGTTCTCCGAAGTCATTACCACCAAGCTGCTAGAGCTTCGTGATGAACTATAATATATCAGGGACATATATGATGATCCTTGAGATATTCGCGATGTTTGACACCACAAAAGTAGAGATCAAGAAGGAGCATCAATTGTTGATGGTTGGTGAAACCACTAGTTTCAAGAAGGGCAAGGGCAAAAAGGGATGCTTCATGAAACGGCAAATCAGCTGCTGCTCTAGTGAAGAAACCCAAGGTTGAACCCAAACCCGAGACTAAGTGCTTCTGTAATAAGGGGAACAGCCACTGGAGCAGAATTACCCTAGATACTTGGTAGATGAGAAGGCTGGCAAGGTCGATAGAAGTATATTGGATATACATTGTGTTGATGTGTACTTCACTAGTACTCCTAGTAGCACCAGGGTATTAGATACCGGTTCGGTTGCTAAGTGTTAGTAACTCGAAATAAAAGCTACGGAATAAACGGAGACTAGCTAAAGGTGAGATGACGATATGTGTTGGAAGTGTTTCCAATGTTGATATGATCAAGCATCGCACGCTCCCTCTACCATCGAGTTTGGTGTTTGCGTTGAGCATAGACATGATTGGATTATGTCTATCGCAATACGGTTATTCATTTAAAGAGAATAATGGTTACTCTGTTTATTTGAATAATACCTTCAAATGGTCTTACACCTGAAATGAATGGTTTATTGAATCTCGATCGTAGTGATACACATGTTCATGCCAAAAGATATACGATAGTAATGATAGTACCACCTACTTGTGGCACTGCCACGTAAGTCATATCGGTATAAAACGCATGAAGAAGCTCCATGTTCATGGATCTTTGGGCTCACTCGTTTTGAAAGGTTTGAGACATGCGAACCATGTCTATTGGTGTATATGCATGAAGAAACTCCATGCAAATGGACCGTTTGGACTCACTTGATTTTGAATCACTTGAGACATGCAAATCATACCACATGGGCAAGAAGACTGAAAGCCTCGTTTTTCAGTAAAATGGAACTAGAAAGCAACTTGTTGGAAGTAATACATTTTGATGTGTGCAGTCCAATGAGTGCTGAGGCGTGTAGTGGACATCGTTATGTTCTTACTTCACAGATGATTTGAGTAGATGTTGAGTATATTTACTTGATGAATCACGAGTCTGAATTATTGAAAGGTTCAAGTAATTTCAGGGTGAAGTTGAAAGATCGTCATGACAAGAGGATAAAAGATCTATGATATGATCATAGAGATGAATATCTGAATTACGAGTTTGGCACAGAATTAAGACATTGTGGAAATTGTTTCACAACTAATACAGCCTGGAACACCATAGTGTGATGGTGTGTCCGAACATCATAACTGCACCTTATTGGATATGATGCATACCATGATGTCTCTTATCGAATTACCACGATAGTTTATGGTTTAGGCATTAGAGACAACCACATTCACTTTAATAGGGCACCACGTAATTTCGATGAGATGACACCGTATGAACTATGATTTAGAGAAACCTAAGCTGTCATTTCTTAAAAGTTTGGGGATGTGACGCTTATGTGAAAAAAAATCAGGCTGATAAGCTCGAACCCAAAGCGGATAAATGAATCTTCATAGGACACCTAAAACAATTGGGTATACCTCCTGTCTCAGATCCGAAAGCAATAAGGGATTGTTTCTAGAATCGGGTCCTTTCTCGAGGAAAAGTTTCTCTCGAAAGAATTGAGTGGGAGGATGGTGGAGACTTGATGAGGTTATTGAACCGTCTCTTCAACTAGTGTATGGCAGGGCACAGAAAGTTGTTCCTGTGGCACCTACACCAATTGAAGTGGAAGCTTATGATAGTGATCATAAAACTTCAGATCAAGTCACTACCAAACCTCATGGGATGACAAGGATGCGTACTACTTCAGAGTGGTACGTAATCCTGTCTTGGAAGTCATGTTGCTAGACAACAATGAACCTACGAGCTATGGAGAAGCGATGGTGGGCCTGGATTCCGATAAATGGCTTGAGGCCATAAAATCCGAGAGAGGATCCATGTATGAAAACAAAGTGTAGACTTTGGCAGAACGGCTCGATGGTCGTAAGGCTATTGAGTACAGATGGATTTTAAAAGGAAGACGGACAATGATGGTAAGTATCACCATTAAGAAAGCTCGACTTGTCGTTAAGAAGTTTCCTGACAAGTTCAAGGAGTTGACTGCGGTGAGACTTTCTCACTCGTAGCGATGCTAAGAGTCTGTTGGAATTATATTAGCGATTACTGCATTATTTATGAAATCTTGCAGATAGGATGTCAAAACATTGTTTCCTTGACGATTTTCTCGAGGAAAGGTTGTATGTGATACAACCGGAAAGTTTTGTCAATCCTGAAAGATGCTAATAAGTATGCAAAGCTCCAGCAATCCTTCTAAGGACTAGAGTAAACATATCGGAGTTGGAATGTATGCTTTGATGAGATGATCAAAGATTTTGGGTGTATACAAAGTTTATGAGAAACTTGTATTTCCAAAGAAGTGAGTGGGAGCACTATATAATTTCTGATGAGTATATGTTGTTGACATATTGTGGATCAGAAATGACGTAGAATTTCTGGAAAGCATATTGGGTCATTTGAAAGGTGTTTTTCAATGGAAAAATCTGGATTAAGCTACTTGAACATTGAGCATCAAGATCTATAAGGATAGATCAAAATGCTTAATGGTACTTTCAAATGAGCACATACCTTGACATGATCTTGAAGGTGTTCAAGATGGACCAGTCAAAGAAGGAGTTCTTGCCTGAGTTGTAAGGTATGAAGTTAAGACTTAAAGCTCGAGCACGGCAGAATAGAGAGAAAGGACGAAGGTCGTCCCCTATGCTTTTGTCATAGGCTCTCTACAGTATGCTATGCTGTGTACCGAACCTGAAGTGTGCCTGGCCATGAGTCAGTCAAGGGGTACAAGAGTGATCCAAGAATGGATCACAGGACAGCGGTCAAAGTTATCCTTAGTAACTAGTGGACTAAGGAATTTTCTCGATTATGGAGGTGGTAAAAGAGTTCGTCGTAAAGGGTTACGCCGATGCAAACTTTGACACTAATCCAGATTATTCTGAGTAGTAAACTGGATTCGTATAGTAGAACGGTTGTTTGGAATAGCTCCAAATAGAACGTGGTAGCTGCATCTAGGAGATGACATAGAGATTTGTAAAGCACACACGGATCTAAAAGGTTCAGATCCGTTGACTATAACATCTCTCACAAGCATAACATGATCAAACCTAGAACTCATTGAGTCTTAATCACATGATGATGTGAACTAGTTTAGTGACACTAGTAAACTCTTTGGATGTTGGTCACATGGCGATGTGACCTGTGAGTGTTAATCACATGACGATGTGAACTAGATTATTGACTCTAGTGCAAGTGGGAGACTGTTGGAAATATGCCCTAGAGGCAATAATAAATTGATTATTATTATATTTCCTTGTTCATGATAATCGTTTATTATCCATGCTATAATTGTATTGATAGGAAACTCAGATACATGTGTGGATACATAGACAACACCATGTCCCTAGTAAGCCTCTAGTTGACTAGCTCGTTGATCAATAGATGGTTACGGTTTCCTGACCATGGACATTGGATGTCATTGATAACGGGATCACATCATTAGGAGAATGATGTGATGGACAAGACCCAATCCTAAGCCTAGCACAAGATCGTGTAGTTCGTCTGCTAAAGCTTTTCTAATGTCAAGTATCATTTCCTTAGACCATGAGATTGTGCAACTCCCGGATACAGTAGGAATGCTTTGGGTGTACCAAACGTCACAACGTAACTGGGTGACTATAAAGGTGCACTACGGGTATCTCCGAAAGTGTCTGTTGGGTTGGCACGAATCGAGACTGGGATTTGTCACTCCGTGTAAACGGAGAGGTATCTCTGGGCCCACTCGGTAGGACATCATCATAATGTGCACAATGTGATCAAGGAGTTGATCACGGGATGATGTGTTACGGAACGAGTAAAGAGACTTGCCGGTAACGAGATTGAACAAGGTATCGGGATACCGACGATCGAATCTCGGGCAAGTATCGTACCTCTAGACAAAGGGAATTGTATACAGGATTGATTAAGTCCTTGACATCGTGGTTCATCCGATGAGATCATCGTGGAACATGTGGGAGCCAACATGGGTATCCAGATCCCGCTGTTGGTTATTGGCCGGAGAGTCATCTCGGTCATGTCTGCATGTCTCCCGAACCCGTAGGGTCTACACACTTAAGGTTCGGTGACGCTAGGGTTATAGAGATATTAGTATGCGGTAACCCAAAAGTTGTTCGGAGTCCCGGATGAGATCTCGGACGTCACGAGGAGTTCCGGAATGGTTCGGAGGTAAAGAATTATATATAGGAAGTGCTGTTTCGGCCATCGGGACAAGTTTCGGGGTCACCGGTATTGTACCAGGACCACCGGAAGGGTCCCGGGGGTCCACCGGGTGGGGCCACCTGCCCCGGGGGGCACATGGGCTGTAGGGGGTGCGCCTTGGCCTATATGGGCCAAGGGCACCAGCCCCAAGAGGCCCATGCGCCAAGAGAAAGGGGAAAGGAAGAGTCCTAAAGGGGGAAGGCACCTCCGAGGTGCCTTGGGGAGGAGGGACTCCTCCCCTGGCCGCACCCTTCCTTGGAGGAAGGGCCAAGGCTGCGCCTCCCCCCTCTCCCTTGGCCCTATATATAGTGGGGGGAAGGGAGGGCAACCATATCTAAGCCCTGGAGCCTCCCTCTCCCTCCCATGACACATCTCCCTCCTCCCGCAGCGCTTGGCGAAGCCCTGTTGGAATCCCGCTACTTCCACCACCACGCCGTCGTGTTGCTGGATCTCCATCAACCTCTCCTCCCCCCTTGCTGGATCAAGAAGGAGGAGACGTCGCTGCTCCGTACGTGTGTTGAACGCGGAGGTGCCGTCCGTTCGGTGCTAGGATCATCGGTGATTTGGATCACGACGAGTACGACTCCATCAACCCCGTTCTCTTGAACGCTTCCGCGCGCGATCTACAAGGGTATGTAGATCCACTCCTCCCTCGTTGCTAGATGACTCCGTAGATAGATCTTGGTGACACGTAGGAAATTTTTGAATTTATGCTACGTTCCCCAACAAATACATAGACAAACAGAGTGTCACTAGTATGCCTCTACTTGACTAGCTCGTTAATCAAAGATGGTTATGTTTCCTAACCATGAACAAAGAGTTGTTATTTGATTAACGAGATCACATCATTAGTTGAATGATCTGATTGACATGACCCATTCCATTAGCTTAGCACCAGATCGTTTAGTATGTTGCTATTGCTTTCTTCATGACTTATACATGTTCCTATAACTATGAGATTATGCAACTCCCGTTTACCGGAGGAACACTTTGGGTACTACCAAACGTCACAACGTAACTGGGTGATTATAAAGGAGTACTACGGGTGTCTCCAAAGGTACATGTTGGGTTGGCGTATTTCGAGATTAGGTTTTGTCACTCCGATTGTCAGAGAGGTATCTCTGGGCCCTCTCGGTAATGCACATCACATAAGCCTTGCAAGCATTGCAACTAATGAGTTAGTTGCGGGATGATGTATTACAGAACGAGTAAAGAGACTTGCCGGTAACGAGATTGAACTAGGTATTGGATACCGACGATCGAATCTCGGGCAAGTAACATACCGATGACAAAGGGAACAACATATGTTGTTATGCGGTCTGACTGATAAAGATCTTCGTAGAATATGTAGGAGCCAATATGGGCATCCAGGTCCCGCTATTGGTTATTGACCGGAGACGTGTCTCGGTCATGTCTACATTGTTCTCGAACCCGTAGGGTCCGCACGCTTAAGGTTACGATGACAGTTATATTATGAGTTTATGCATTTTGATATACCGAAGGTTATTCGGAGTCCCGAGATGAGATCACGGACATGACGAGGAACTCTGGAATGGTCCGGAGATAAAGTTTGATATATATGATAATAGTGTTTGGAAATCGGAAGGGTTCCGGAAATCACCGGAAGGGGTTCCGGATGTTTCCCGAAATGTTTGGGTACGAGAACACTTTATTTGGGCCAAAGGGGAAAGCCCACAAGGTTTTTGGAAAGCGCAAAAGGAAGTTTTGCGGAGTCCAGGGGCCAGATGCCAGGGTCCCTGGCGTCTGGGTCCAGACGCCGGGATCCCTGGCGTCTGGCCCTGGAGTCCGAGAAGGACTCTTGCCTTTCGGGTGAAACCGACTTTGTGGAGGCTTTTACTCCAAGTTTCGACCCCAGGGCTCGACATATAAATAGAGAGGCAGGGCTAGCACCAAAGACACATCAAGAAACACAAGTTGATCCACGTGATCTATTCCTTAGCCGTGTGCGATGCCCCCAGCCACCATATTCCTCGATAATACTGTAGCGGAGTTTAGGCGAAGCCCTGCTGCTGTAGTGCATCAAGATCGTCACCACGCCGTCGTGCTGACGGAACTCTTCCCCGACACTTTGCTGGATCGGAGTCCGGGGATCGTCATCGAGCTGAACATGTGCTCGAACTCGGAGGTGCCGTAGTTTCGGTGCTTGATCGGTTGGATCGTGAAGACGTACGGCTACTTCCTCTACGTTGTGTCAACGCTTCCGCAGTCGGTCTGCGTGGGTACGTAGACAACACTCTCCCCTCTCGTTGCTATGCATCACATGATCTTGCGTGTGCGTAGGAAAATTCTTGAAATTACTACGAAACCCAACACTTCTACCAGCCCCGCACTGCCATCAAGTCCCAAGCACTGGCCGACTTCCTCGTCGACTGGGCCGAGACCCAGTACCTGCCGCCGGCTCCCGACTCCAATTGGCGCATGCACTTCGACGGGTCCAAGATGCGCACCGGCTTGGGAGCCGGTGTCGTCCTTACCTCTCCGAAAGGCGACAAGCTCAGATACACACTACAGATCCACTTTGCCGCCTCCAACAATGTGGCCGAGTACGAGGCGCTCATACACGGGTTCCGGCTTGCCAAAAACCTTGGCATTCGCCGGATCCTATGTTATGGTGACTCGGACCTGGTGGTCCAGCAATCATCCGGCGACTAGGACGCCAAGGACGCGAATATGGCGACCTACCGCTTCCTGGTCCAACAACTCAGCGGATACTTTGAAATATGCGAGTTCCTCCACGTACCGCGAGCCGACAACGAGCCAGCCGATGCCCTGGCTCGAATAGGCTCCACTCGGAAAGCAATTCCAACCGGCGTCGCTCTACAACGCCTCCTCAAGCCATCTATCAAGCTGTCTCCAGAGTCCGATTCCATCTTCGTGCCGCCTGACCCCGATGCGGCCGGGTCCGGCTCGAAGAACCAAGTAAGCGACCCCAAGACTCCCGTAGCCGGCCCGGCGACTTCGGCAGCCGGCTCGGGGACTTCGGCAGCCGGCTCGGGGACTGCCGCACCCGGCTCGGGGACTGCGGTAGCCGGCCCGGGGACTACACCAGCACAACAGCCGGCGGCCGACTCCAGCACCTCACCACCCAGCCCGCCCACCCTGGTGGCAGTAGCCACATTGGCAGTAGAAGAAGTCGCGGCTCCATCATGGGCTCAATCCATCCTCAACTTCCTAGTAAACCAAGACCTGTCGGCTAACAAAACAGAAGCAAGACAAGTCCAACGTCGAGCCGGAGCATACACAATCGTCAACAGGGAGCTCGTCAAGCGCAGTGTCACTGGAGTCCTCCAACGGTGCGTCGAGCAAGAGAAAGGCATTGCAATCCTCAGAGACATTCACCAAGGAGAATGCGGCCACCATGCGGCCTCAAGATCACTTGTCGCCAAATCCTTCCGCCATGGTTTCTTCTGGCCGACTGCTTTGGATGATGCCAAAGAATTAGTTAAACATTGCAAGGGGTGCCAACTCTTCAGCTCCAAGCAACACATGCCGGCCTCGGCACTCAAGACCATTCCCCTCACTTGGCCCTTTGCCGTTTGGGGACTGGACATGGTGGGCCCATTCAAGACGGCGCGCGGCGGCATGACGCATTTTCTCGTCGCCGTGGACAAATTCACCAAGTGGATTGAGGCAAAGCCGATCAAGAAGCTGAATGGGCCGACTGCTGTGACATTCATCGCAGACATAATAGCATGGTACGGCGTGCCACACAGCATCATCACCGATAATGGCGAATTTTTCCAAAGGAGCCTTGGCACGTTTCTGCGTAGCCCAAGGTATCCGGCTGGACTTAGCATCCGTCGCCCACCCGCAGTCAAACGGCCAGGTCGAGCGAGCCAACGGCCTCATCCTCTCCGGCATCAAGCCCCGACTGGTTGTACCTCTGGAGCGCTCAGCCGGCTGTTGGCTCGATGAGCTGCCGGCTGTCCTCTGGAGTCTGCGCACTACACCAAACAAGTCAACCGGCTTCACCCCTTTCTTCCTTGTGTATGGTGCCGAGGCGGTCATCCCAACTGACATCGAGTTCGACTCGCCTCGAGTAACCATGTACACGGAAGCAGAGGCCAAGGAAGCATGAGAAAACGGCGTCGACCTGCTGGAAGAAAGCCGGCTGTTAGCCCTCAGCCGGTCTGCCATCTACCAGTAGGGTTTACGCCGCTACCACAGCCGGAAGGTCAGGCCAAGATCTTTCCAGGAGGGTGATCTTGTGCTCCGGCTGATCCAGCGAACAGCCGGCCAACACAAGCTCTCAGCCCCTTGGGAAGGCCCTTTCGTCATCAGCAGAGCTCTAGGCAACGACTCCTACTACCTGATCGATGCACAGAAGCCGAAGGCACGCAAGAGAGACGACTCCGGCAAGGAGTCGGAACGACCATGGAACGCCAACCTCCTTCGAAGGTTTTACAGTTGAAAGGCAGTATGTATCACGCTAACTTTGTATTAAGTACAAGACAATAGGCCCCCCGAGGAGGGCTCAGGGACTGCCATCTCTTATTTATGAATGAAAAGCATCATGCTTATGACCTTGTCATTTCATTTACTTGTTCCGTCCGGCACCGGGTTCGACTAGTCGGCTCGGGGACTGGCCAACTGGAGTTATATTAGAAGTCTTACCCGCAGTCAGATAAGTAGTGTGCCGGCTCCCAAGCCTTCTCTTGCCAAAAGTCACAGTTCGAAGAACCGGCTGTCCGGCTGGCAAGAGTTAAAGGCAGGAACGGGCGCCCACACGAAAAATGGCTAGGGACTAACGGCCTAATATAACAAAAGCCGGTTTTTCTCACACCGCCGAGTGGCTACCAGAGTAGCCGGCCAGCCGGTTTCCATTCACTTCCCTTCAATCCAAGAAAGCTCAAGTACTTGCCTCCCCAAAGAGGGAAGGCGGCAAAGGAAAAAGCCTAAGGATAAAAAGCATACGCGAATGGAAACCAAACATGCACATGACAATATTTACATAAAAAGACCTCCGAGAGGCCAGCATTCAACATAGTTTGGATACACCCCCAGTGGGTGGAACTGCAAAACTTAACAAAGATTGTTCAAAAGACAACAAGCATGAAAGATAAAGACGGCAGGTCAAGCTGGCGGAGCGGCCGACGAGCCGGACTGGTTGGCGGAGACGGTCGTGCCGGCTGAAGGAGCGGTCGGCTGGCGAACTTTGGCTTGGTCGCCGCCTCCCGCAGAGGGCGCGCTTCCACGCGCCTCGTTGCTGGAGGCACGGTCGGCCTGAGGTCGGCCGGTTGTTCCACCAGTCGGCTCGACGTCTTCGCCGTCCTCCTCTTCGTCATCCTCGCCTTCGTTGCTGGAGGCAATCTCCTCCGCCGAGTCCTCGCCCACCGCCGGGTTCAGCCCGAACCACTCCTCCGGCTGAGCAACACCGTCACCATCGATTTCGGGTGCGAAAACGCTGATGTCGGTGCACTTGGCGATCGTCGAAGCTCGCTGGGCGATAGCCGGCCTCACCTCCTCCAGCTCCGCGTCAGCCTCCATCCGCCAAGTGCGCAGCTGGTCCAGGCTCAGCCCTGGGTACCAAGCCCGAACGAACTCCAACGCCCGCCCGACTCCGAGGCGGGCCGCCGACGCCTTCCAAGCCTCAAAGCGACCAACTACGACCTCCAGCCAGTCGGCAGTTCGGCTTGGGGTGCGGGGGATCGTTCACCGGGCCAGAGGGCGGCCAACACTTGCGCCCCGGCACGTTGGAACTGGCGAAGCATCCGATGAACCGGCTGCAACCGCGCCTGGACAGCCAAGAGCTGCTCCTCAAGCGTCCGGTTCGCATCCGGCGCGATGTTGGCCCCCGCCTGACGACGCGCCTCGCGATGGGCCTCAATGCTTTGGGCGGCGAAGGCGGAGTAGCCCGGGAAGTAGTCTGCAAAAAACAACAAGCAGCAGCTCAAGATAAGCCAAAAACCTAGGCGGCAAGGGGCAGGGGAGGGCCGAGGAAGGCGGCTTACCATCGATCAAATCCTCGATCCGGCCGAAGCCTTCATCCAGGGCTCGCCGGGTCTCAGACCAGCTCGCTGCCTCGGTCTCATACTCCGCCTTCAAGGCGGATTCGCTATCCTGCGCCGCCTGCAGGGCCGCCTTGTGGCTCTCCTCTTGGTCGGCCAGCTTCTTGGCTAGGAGATCCCGTTCCTGGACCAAGGCGGCGTACTCGGCCTCCTTGGTATGAAGGGCGGCCTTCGCTTCGCCGAGCTCCTTCCTCAAGTCGGCGTTGGCCCCTGAAGACAAAGAAAAAGAAAAACCAATAAGGAAAGAGTCGTCAAGAAAGATCCGACCCGACTACGCAGCAGTCGGCCCGAATCTCGGGGACTACACCCAGTGGGTGCGCTGACGCGCCCCCACAGGAGACAGACAAGATCAAGTACTTACTTTGGCTGTCAGCCAGGTCGTCGGTCCTCCGGCTCAACTCCCGAGCCTGGGAGTTGAAGGCGGCAGCACGAACATTGTGATATTCCTGAAAGTTCAGAAAAAAGCAAAGTAAGGTAGCCGTCGAGAAAGATCCGACCCGACTACGCAGCAGTCGGCCCGAATCTCGGGGACTACACCCAGTGGGTGCGCTGACGCGCCCCCACGGAAGAAATTAAGAAAGCAAAGCAGCCAAGAACGAAGGACTTACCCGGATAGTGGCTCGCGTCGACAAGAACTCCTGGGTGAACTGTTGCAGCAGGGCGGCCTGATCTTGCAGCCGGCTCCGGACCCCTTGAGCCGCCACATTCAGCTCGCCAGTCCCCCTGCTGGGGGTCCACTCGAACGTGGCAGTGCTGGCCGCCTCCAGATCTTCCGCCGACTGGCCTGCGCCCGCGACTCGGCGCAACTCCGGCGGAGCGGCGCCTCCCCCTGCGCGCCGGCTCGTCGCCAACTGCACCTCGAGGCCGGCTCTGTTCTCTGGCTCACCTGCGGTCGGCCCCTCTGGCGCCGCTGACGATTGGCCGCCTTGGCCCACTCCGGTTGGCGCTGCTGGCGGCGCTCTCCTCGCGAAGGCCACGGGGTCCTCCCCCCTCTCCATCAGCGGCGGGTCTTGGACGATCTCCTCCGCCAAGGGCAATGGGGTGTCGGGGGCTACGGCTCGGAGAGGAATGGCGAGCAGCGGAGGCTGGTTGCGCGAGCTTTCCGCCTCCATCTCCACGGTAGCCGCCTCCGTCTGGGCCTTGGCTGCCGCGTCGGCCTGCTCCCTCGCCGCCTGGGCGGCCGCCTTCTCCGCCGCCTCGCGCTCCTCCCGCGCTTCGCGGGCATTCCGCTCTGTGGCCTCCCTGAGATCGGCGCGGGGGTCCACGCGGCGGGAGCTCGAAGACCCTCCAGCCGGCCCCACGACGGAGCCGCCCGGGCCCCGCTCGAGGGAAAGCGGCGCCCTGTCCAGCAAGCGAGAAAAAGTTAAGAAGAATATTCGAAGAGAAAGAGAATGATGAAGGGTATGCGACCAGGCAACCGGCGACTTACGCTGAAACCGCCTGAGGCTGCTTCACCGCCTTGCGGAAGCGGGCCGCCTTCGCGGCCGCCTCGTCTTGTTTTGTCGCCGCGGTGGAGGGCTTGGACTTCTTCGGCCAACTACCGAAGAGGCCTGAAGCGGCCCGGCGCTTCTGCGCGCCACCTGCAGCCGGTGCGATGGACGAGCCGGCGCCCTGATAGTCGGCCGCCGGCTGACAACGCGGGGCGACTTCGGCTTCAGCATCGTCCAGCCAGTCCTCGAAACTCGCGGTGAACCTTGAGCCTCCGGGCTCGGCGTTGTCCCCCACGACGGCGTCTTCCATGGCGGCCGCCCCCAAGTCCGGGTCGTCAACGTCGTCCACCGTGCGGTCGGGGGCATACTGGCGTTCAATCCCTGCCGCCCCGGCCGGCGGCGCAAGAAGAGGGTTCTGCTCAAAAGAACCGACTGGTCAGAGGCCGGCCGTCATGAAGCCGGCTGACGACAAAAAGAAGATAGAGAGAGTGTTGGAAATATGCCCTAGAGGCAATAATAAAAGTATTATTATATTTCATTGTTCATGATAATTGTCTTTTATTCATGCTATAACTGTATTATCCGGAAATCGTAATACACGTGTGAATACTTAGACCACACAATGTCCCTGGTAAGCCTCTAGTTGACCAGCTCGTTGTGATCAACAGATAGTCATGGTTTCCTGACTATGGACATTGGATGTCATTGATAACGGGATCACATCATTAGGAGAATGATGTGATGGACAAGACCCAATTCTAAGCATAGCATAAAAGATCGTGTAGTTCGTTTTGCTAGAGCTTTGCAAGTGTCAAGTATCTCTTCCTTCGACCATGAGATCGTGTAACTCCCGGATACCGTAAGAATGCCTTGGGTGTACCAAACGTCACAACGTAACTGGGTGACTATAAAGGTACATTACAGGTATCTCCGAAAGTAGCTGTTGGGTTGACACGGATCGAGACTGGGGTTTGTCACTCCGTATGACGGAGAGGTATCTCTGGGCCCACTCGGTAATGCATCATCATATTGAGCTCAATGTGACCAAGGTGTTGGACACGGGATCATGCATTACGGTACGAGTAAAGTGACTTGCCGGAAACGAGACTGAACAAGGTATTGGGATACCGACGATCGAGTCTCGGGCAAGTAACGTACCGATTGACAAAGGGAATTGCATACAGGGTTTGATCGAATCCTCGACATAGTGGTTCATCCGATGACAACATCGAGGAGCATGTGGGAGCCATCATGGGTATCCAGATCCCGCTGATGGTTATTGACTGAGAGAGTCTCGGTCATGTCTGCATGTCTCCCGAACCCGTAGGGTCTACACACTTAAGGTTCAGTTACGCTAGGGTTATAGGGATATGTATATGCAGTAACCCGAATGTTGTTCGGAGTCCCGGATGAGATCCCGGACGTCACGAGGAGTTCCGGAATGGTCCGGAGGTAAAGATTTATATATGGGGGCAAGAGTCCTAGGAGGGTAAGGCACCTCCTAGGTGCCTTGGGGGGAGGGAAAACCCCCCTTGGCCGCCGCACCCCCTAGGAGATTTGATCTCCTAGGGCCGGCCACCCCCCTTGGCACCCCTATATATAGTGGGGGGGAGGAGGGACTTCATACCTGAACGCCCTGGCCTTTGGTTGCCTCCTTCTCCCTCCCCAACACCTCCTCCACCTCCATAGTGCTTAGCGAAGCTCTGCCGGAGTACTGCAGCTCCACCAACACCACGCCGTCGTGCTGCTGCTGGTGCCATCTCCCTCAACCTCTCCTCCCTTCCTTGCTGGATCAAGAAGGAGGAGACGTGGCTGTTCCGTACGTGTGTTGAACGCGGAGGTGCCGTCCGTTCGGCGCAGGTCATCGGTGATTTGGATCACGTCGAGTACGACTACATCATCACCTTGCAAGCTTCCGCACGCGATCTACAAGTGGTATGTAGATGCAAACTCTCTCCCTAGACTCGTTGCTTAGATGAACTCATAGATGGATCTTGGTGAAACCGTAGGAAAAATTTTAATTTTCTGCAACGTTCCCCAATAGTGGTATCAGAGCTAGGTCTATGCGTAGTTCTCTTTGCACGAGTAGAACACAACTTTGTTGTGGGCGTGGATTTTGTCATCTTACTTGCCTCTACTAGTCTTTTCTTGCTCAACGGTATTGTGGGATGAAGCGGCCCGGACCAACCTTACACGTACACTTACGTGAGACCGGTTCCACCGACTGACATGCACAAGTTGCATAAGGTGGCTGGCGGGTGTCTGTCTCTCCCACCTTAGTTGGAGCGGAATCGATGAACAGGGCCCTTATGAAGGGTAAATAGAAGTTGACAAAATCACGTTGTGGTGATTCATAGGTAAGAAAACGTTCTTGCTAGAACCCAATTGCAGCCACGTAAAAGATGCAACAACAATTAGAGGACGTCTAACTTGTTTTTGCAGCGATTGATCATGTGATGTGATATGGCCAGAAGTTGTGATGAATGATGAATTGTGATGTATGAGATCATGTTCTTTGTAATAGGATTCACGACTTGCATGTCGATGAGTATGACAACCGGCAGGAGCCATAGGAGTTGTCATTATTTTTTTTTGTATGACCTGCGTGTCATTGAATAACGCCATGTAAACTACTTTACTTTATTGCTAAACGTTAGTCATAGAAGTAGAAGTAGTCGTTGGCGTGACAACTTCATGAAGACACGATGATGGAGATCATGATGATGGAGATCATGGTGTCAAGCCGGTGACAAGATGATCATGGAGCCCCGAAGATGAAGATCAATGGAGCTATATGATATTGGCCATATCATGTCACAACTATATAATTGCATGTGATGTTTATTATGTATTATGCATCTTGTTTACTTAGGACGACGGTAGTAAATAAGATGATCCCTTATAAAATTTCAAGAAGTGTTCTCCCCTAACTGTGCACCGTTGCTACAGTTCGTCGTTTCTAAGCACCACGTGATGATCGGGTGTGATGGATTCTTACGTTCACATACAACGGGTGTAAGACAGTTTTACACAGCAAAAACACTTAGGGTTAACTTGACGAGCCTAGCATGTGCAGACATGGCCTCGGAACACGGAGACCGAAAGGTCGAACACGAGTCGTATGGAAGATATGATCAACATGAAAATGTTCACCGACGATGACTAGTCCGTCTCACGTGATGATCGGACACGGACTAGTCGACTCGGATCGTGTAACACTTAGATGACTAAAGGGATGTCTAATCTAAGTGGGAGTTCATAATTTGATTAGAACTTTATTATCATGAACTTAGTCTAAAACCTTTGCAAATATGTCTTGTAGATCAATGGCCAACGCTAATGTCAACATGAACTTCAACGCGTTCCTAGAGAAAACCAAGCTGAAAGATGATGGCAGCAACTATACGGACTGGGTCCGGAACCTGAGGATCATCCTCATAGCTGCCAGGAAACAATATGTCCTAGAAGGACCGCTAGGTGACGCTCCCGTCCCAGAGAACCAAGACATTATGAATGCTTGGCAGTCTCGCGCTGATGATTACTCCCTCGTTCAGTGCGGGATGCTTTACAGCTTAGAACCGGGGCTCCAAAAGCGTTTTGAGCATCACGGAGCATATGAGATGTTCGAAGAGCTGAAACTAGTTTTTCAAGCTCATGCCCGGGTCGAGAGATATGATGTCTCTGACAAGTTCTACAGTTGTAAGATGGAGGAAAACAGTTCTGTCAGTGAGCACATCCTAAAGATGTCTGGGTTGCACAACCGTATGACCCAGCTGAACATTAACCTCCCAGATGAGGCGGTCATTGACAGAATCCTCCAGTCGCTCCCACCAAGCTACAAGAGCTTTGTGATGAACTACAACATGCAGGGAATGGAAAAGACCATTCCTGAAGTGTTCTCGATGCTGAAGTCAGCAGAGGCTGAAATCAAGAAAGAACATCAAGTGTTGATGGTCAATAAGACCACTAAGTTCAAGAAGGGCAAGGGTAAGAAGAACTTCAAGAAGGACGGCAAAGATGTTGCCGCGCCTGGTAAGCCAGTTACCGGGAAGAAGTCAAAGAATGGACCCAAGCCTGAGACTGAGTGCTTTTATTGCAAGGGGAAGGGTCACTGGAAGCGGAACTGCCCCAAATACTTAGCGGATAAGAAGGCCGGCAACACCAAAGATATATTTGATATACATGTGATTGATGTGTACCTTACCAGTACTCGTAGTAACTCCTGGGTATTTGATACCGGTGCCGTTGCTCATATTTGTAACTCACAGCAGGAGCTGCGGAATAAACGGAGACTGGCGAAGGACGAGGTGACGATGCGCGTCGGGAATGGTTCCAGAGTCGATGTGATCGCCGTCGGCACGCTGCCTCTACATTTACCTACGGGATTAGTTTTGAACCTTAATAATTGTTATTTAGTGCCAAGTTTGAGCATGAACATTGTATCTGGATCTCGTTTAATACGAGATGGCTACTCATTTAAGTCTGAGAATAATGGTTGTTCGATTTATATGAGAGATATGTTTTATGGTCATGCTCCGATGGTCAATGGTTTATTCTTAATGAATCTCGAGCGTAATATTACACATGTTCATAGTGTAGATGCCAAAAGATTGAAAGTTGATAACGATAGTCCCACATACTTGTGGCACTGCCGCGTTGGTCACATTGGTGTCAAGCGCATGAAGAAGCTCCATGCCGATGGACTTTTAGAGTCTCTTGATTATGAATCGTTTGACACGTGCGAACCATGCCTCTTAGGCAAAATGACCAAGACTCCGTTCTCCGGAACAATGGAGCGAGCAACCAACTTGTTGGAAATCATACATACCGATGTGTGCGGTCCAATGAGCGTTGAGGCTCGCGGAGGATATCGTTATGTTCTCACCCTCACAGATGACTTGAGTAGATATGGGTATGTCTACTTAATGAAACACAAGTCTGAGACCTTTGAAAAGTTCAAGGAATTTCAGAATGAGGTGGAGAATCAACGTGACCGAAAGATAAAATTCTTACGATCAGATCGTGGAGGAGAATACTTAAGTCACGAATTTGGTACACACTTAAAGAAATGTGGAATCGTTTCACAGCTCACGCCACCTGGAACACCTCAGCGAAACGGTGTGTCCGAACGTCGTAATCGCACTCTATTGGATATGGTGCGGTCTATGATGTCTCTTACCGATTTACCGCTATCATTTTGGGGATACGCTCTAGAGACAGCTACATTCACTTTAAATAGGGCACCGTCTAAATCCGTTGAGACGACACCGTATGAATTATGGTTTGGAAAGAAACCTAAGCTGTCGTTTCTAAAAGTTTGGGGATGCGAAGCTTATGTCAAGAAACTTCAACCTGAAAAGCTCGAACCCAAGTCGGAAAAATGCGTATTCATAGGATACCCTAAGGAAACTATAGGGTATACCTTCTACTTAAGATCCGAAGGCAAGATCTTTGTTGCCAAGAACGGATGCTTTCTGGAAAAAGAGTTTCCCTCGAAAGAAGTAAGTGGGAGGAAAGTAGAACTCGATGAAGTACTACCTCTTGAGAGGGATAGTGACGCAGCACAGGAAACCATTCCTGTGATGCCCACACCAACTGAAGAGGAAAACCATGATAATGATCAAAGTACTTCGGATCAAGTTACTGCTGAACTTCGTAGGTCCACAAGGACACGTTCCGCACCAGAATGGTACGGCAACCCTGTCCTGGAAATCATGTTGTTAGACAACAATGAACCTTCGAACTATGAAGAAGCAATGACGGGCCCGGATTCCAACAAATGGCTTGAAGCCATGAAATCCGAGATAGAATCCATGTATGAAAACAAAGTATGGACTTTGACAGACTTGCCCGATGATCGGCGAGCGATAGAAAACAAATGGATCTTTAAGAAGAAGACGGACGCGGATGGTAATGTTACCATCTATAAAGCTCGACTTGTCGCTAAGGGTTATCGACAGGTTCAAGGGATTGACTACGACGAGACATTCTCTCCCGTAGCGAAGCTAAAGTCCATCCGAATCATGTTAGCAATTGCCGCATACTATGATTATGAGATATGGCAGATGGACATCAAAACAGCATTCCTTAACGGGCATCTTAAGGAAGAACTGTATATGATGCAGCCGGAAGGTTTTGTCGATCCTCAGAACGCTAACAAAGTATGCAAGCTCCAGCGATCCATTTATGGACTGGTGCAAGCATCTCGGAGTTGGAACATTCGCTTTGATGAGATGATCAAAGCGTTTGGATTTATGCAGACTTATGGAGAAGCCTGCGTTTACAAGAAAGTGAGTGGGAGCTCTGTAGCATTTCTCATATTATATGTAGATGACATACTCCTGATGGGAAATAATATAGAATTTCTGGACAGCATTAAGGCCTACTTGAATAAGTGTTTTTCAATGAAGGACCTTGGAGAAGCTGCTTATATATTAGGCATCAAGATCTATAGAGATAGATCGAGACGCCTCATAGGTCTTTCACAAAGTACATACCTTGATAAGATTTTGAAGAGATTCAGAATGGATCAGTCCAAGAAGGGGTTCTTGCCTATGTTACAAGGTATGAGACTGAGCTCAGCTCAGTCACCGACCACGGCAAAAGATAAAGAAGAGATGAGTGTCATCCCCTATGCTTTAGCCATAGGATCTATTATGTATGCCATGCTGTGTACCAGACCCGATGTAAACCTTGCCGTAAGTTTGGTAGCAAGATACCAAAGTAATCCCGGCAAGGAACACTGGACAGCGGTCAAGAATATCCTGAAGTACCTGAAAAGGACAAAGGACATGTTTCTCGTTTATGGAGGAGACGAAGAGCTCGTCGTAAAGGGTTACGTCGACGCTAGCTTCGACTCAGATCCGGATGACTCTAAGTCACAAACCGGATACGTGTATATGTTGAATGGTGTAGCAGTAAGCTGGTGCAGCTGCAAGTAGAGCGTCGTGGCGGGATCTACGTGTGAAGCGGAGTACATGGCAGCCTCGGAGGCAGCACATGAAGCGATTTGGGTGAAGGAGTTCATCACCGACCTAGGAGTCATACCCAATGCGTCGGGGCCGATCAAACTCTTCTGTGACAACACTGGAGCTATTGCCCTCGCAAAGGAGCCCAGGTTTCACAAGAAGACCAGGCACATCAAGCGTCGTTTCAACTCCATCCGTGAAAATGTTCAAGCTGGAGACATAGAGATTTGCAAAGTGCACACGGATCTGAATGTTGCAGATCCGCTGACTAAACCTCTCTCACGTGCAAAACATGATCAACACCAGAACTCTATGGGTGTTCGATTCATCACAATGTAACTAGATTAGTGACTCTAGTGCAAGTGGGAGACTGTTGGAAATATGCCCTAGAGGCAATAATAAAAGTATTATTATATTTCATTGTTCATGATAATTGTCTTGTATTCATGCTATAACTGTATTATCCGGAAATCGTAATACACGTGTGAATACTTAGACCACACTATGTCCCTGGTAAGCCTCTAGTTGACCAGCTCGTTGTGATCAACAGATAGTCATGGTTTCCTGACTATGGACATTGGATGTAGTTGATAACGGGATCACATCATTAGGAGAATGATGTGATGGACAAGACCCAATCCTAAGCATAGCATAAAAGATCGTGTAGTTCGTTTTGCTAGAGCTTTGCAAGTGTCAAGTATCTCTTCCTTCGACCATGAGATCGTGTAACTCCCGGATACCGTAAGAATGCCTTGGGTGTACCAAACGTCACAACGTAACTGGGTGACTATAAAGGTGCATTACAGGTATCTCTGAAAGTAGCTGTTGGGTTGACACGGATCGAGACTGGGATTTGTCACTCCGTATGACGGAGAGGTATCTCTGGGCCCACTCGGTAATGCATCATCATATTGAGCTCAATGTGACCAAGGTGTTGGACACGGGATCATGCATTACGGTACGAGTAAAGTGACTTGCCGGTAACGAGACTGAACAAGGTATTGGGATACCGACGATCGAGTCTCGGGCAAGTAACGTACCGATTGACAAAGGGAATTGCATACAGGGTTTGATCGAATCCTCGACATAGTGGTTCATCCGATGACAACATCGAGGAGCATGTGGGAGCCATCATGGGTATCCAGATCCCGCTGATGGTTATTGACTGAGATAGTCTCGGTCATGTCTGCATGTCTCCCGAACCCGTAGGGTCTACACACTTAAGGTTCAGTTACGCTAGGGTTATAGGGATATGTATATGCAGTAACCCGAATGTTGTTCGGAGTCCCAGATGAGATCCCGGACGTCACGAGGAGTTCCGGAATGGTCCGGAGGTAAAGATTTATATATGGGAAGTCCTGTTTCGGGCATCGGGACAAGTTTCGGGGTTATCGGTATTGTACCGGGACCACCGGAAGGGTCCCGGGGGTCCACCGGGTGGGTCCACCTGTCCCGGGGGGCCACATGGGCTGGTGGGGGTGCGCCTTGGCCTGATGGGCCAAGGGCACCAGCCCCACATAGGCCCATGCGCCTAGGGTTCAAGGGGGGCAAGAGTCCTAGGAGGGTAAGGCACCTCCTAGGTGCCTTGGGGGGAGGGAAAACCCCCCTTGGCCGCCGCACCCCCTAGGAGATTGGATCTCCTAGGGCCGGCCACCCCCCCTTGGCACCCCTATATATAGTGGGGGAGAGGAGGGACTTCATACCTGAACGTCTCGGCCTTTGGTTGCCTCCTTCTCCCTCCCCAACACCTCATCCACCTCCATAGTGCTTAGCGAAGCTCTGCCGGAGTACTGCAGCTCCATCAACACCACGCCGTCGTGCTGCTGCTGGTGCCATCTCCCTCAACCTCTCCTCCCTCCCTTGCTGGATCAAGAAGGAGGAGACGTGGCTGTTCCGTACGTGTGTTGAACGCGGAGGTGCCGTCCGTTCGGCGCAGGTCATCGGTGATTTGGATCACGTCGAGTACGACTACATCATCACCTTGCAAGCTTCCGCACGCGATCTACAAGTGGTATGTAGATGCAAACTCTCTCCCTAGACTCGTTGCGTAGATGAACTCATAGATGGATCTTGGTGAAACCGTAGGAAAAATTTTAATTTTCTGCAACGTTCCCCAACAGAGAGAAGCTTACCACGGGCGGAGGATTGGCGCGAGAATACGGCGCCTTGCCATATTGACAGTCCCCGGCGAGCTTGCAGTTGGCGATGTAATTAACCATGAGCGCCACCTCCGCGTGGGGCATTTCCCATGTGCTCAGCCGGCTTGGGTCGAAGCGGCCGCTCATCTGACACATCATATGGGGCCGGCTTTGGAGAGGAAGAATTTGGCGCTCCACGAAGGCGGCCACCAAGTCGGCCCCGCGTAGGCCTTCCGACTGAATCATCACCCGAAGCCGAGAGATGGCGGCGTTCCCGGCCGGAGACAGTGACCGGGACCGGAAACTCCACGAGGGCTGCCTCCCAGCCGGCGGGCCGGCTACGTAAGCCGGCAGGTTGATGTAGTCTCCTTGCTCGGCGACGTTCTTCACATAGAAATAAGATCTCTGCTAGACCTTCACCGACTGGATCAGGGGGATGGGCGGGAATGGGTTGTTCTTGCTCGCCCTCCTCATGGCGATGAAGGCCCCGCAGGGGGCGGGCACGCCGGCGACGACGGTGCCGAGTTTGCTCTGGAAGAACTCTCCCCAGAGCTCCAGCGTGGGGAGCAGCCCCAAGAAGCCTTCGCAGAGGGAGACGAAGGCCGACAGCAGGATCACCGCATTGGGCGTGAGGTGATGCGGCTGGAGGTTGTAGAACTCGAGGAAGGAGCGCAGAAATCCGCTCGCTGGAAGGCTGAAGCCGCGCAGGCAGTGCGAGCGGAAGACGACCCGCTCGCCCTCCTCCGGCGCCGGCGAGATCTCCGTCTCTGGCGCCAGGCGGACCTGCGCAAGGTTGGCGCCGGGCAGGCGCCGAGTCTGGCGGAGGAACTCCACATGGTCTTCATGGACGTTGGAGCCGTCCCACGAGCTTGACAACGCCATGGGAGCGAGGCGGTGTAGAGACGCGGCGGCGCTGAGACGGGAAGCTGCGACGGCAGCGAGAGGAAGAAACGAGGGTTAGGAGGGGCGGAGCGGAAGAGAGCGTGCGAACCTCTGTCGCTCTCCCTCCTCCCCCTACTTATAGGCTCGCGTGGCGGAGCCGAGGAGGCGCGGCGTGGGGAAGCGTGGGGATCGATCCTGCCCACTCCCCACGTCCCGCGATTATTGAGCCTTAACGGCGAAACAAAACTGCCTCGAGAAGGCGAGTGGCCCCTGTGGGCCACGGAAGATCCGCGCTCGGACCAAGGCTCACGAGTGGCGGGCCTGGGCCTGCTACGGCGTCCCATCGCGCGCGTGTGCTCGCAGGATCTCGCTGCCACGTGGCCGCGGGAGGGCCCGCGGTCAGCACGCAGGTACCCCCCCTCTTCCCGCCTACCAGACGTGAGGCTCTCTGAAGTCGGCATACACCCGCTAAGCCGGCTCTTCAGGACGGGAAGCTGACCTAGCTTCTCGTCCCCCTGCTCGCCTCGGAGCTCGATCAGCTTCGGGGACTACTGTCGGAGTAAATAGCCATGGGTAGCCTAGCCGGCTTCCCCTGGCCCTTCTGAAAAAATTATGAGCCCGCCCGGCTCTCAAGAATCCAAGACATGGAGCCGCCTTCCCCTTGCTGGCTGCCACCCAGGCCGGCTTCCGGAAGGCGGTCCGACTTTAGCCCTCATGAAGAAAGCCATGGGAGGGCCGGCTTCGAGAAGCCGGCCATGAGAAGGCCGACTCCAAGAAGCCGGCTCCCATAAAGCGGTCAAGACTGTACCCACAAAGTTTGCACCCACCTAACGGCGGTGCGACGGGGCGTGGCTACAGTGAAGCCTGCCACCCCCGAATCCCGGAGCACGCCTGGCACAGTGCGCCGTACGGGGTAGGCATGACCTGCCCGGCGCGACACTGTTGCCATGTTGACCTTGGTGTCACCCACGACGGGCCGCCAGCGTGGCCCACGGACGGTGGGCCCCTTTGGGCGGAGAGACGCCCGAAGGCGGCCACGCCTCCAACCAGTCGGCTCGAGACGGAGCCGGCTCCCCGCAGTCGGCTAGCCGCCTCCCTCGAAGGAGACGCCCTATTAAGGAGACAAGACACGGTGAGGCTACAGCGATCGCCAGACGAGCGGCGGCACTGTAGCCACGCCTACCATGACGAAGCCTACGTCACCAAGATAAAGCCACAGTAACCAGCCGCCGATCAGGCCCTGGACAGTGGGACCTGCCTGTCGACCAAGGGGGCGGCAGCCGGCGGGACCCACCAGTCGGCGGGCCCCAGCAGCCGGCGCAGAAGCCGGCGAGTGCACTCACAGACGGCTGGGCCCCACGCCCAGTCGGATTACCATTGTACCCCCGGGGGGTAGGCCTATATAAACCCCCCGGGGCACCCATGCAAAGGGTTGGACCCCCTGCTAGTTCTAGACACCCCGCAAGGAGAAGAAGCAGGCTAGCTGTGCCCTTCTCCCTCCTCCCACCAAAACAGCTCGAGGAGCATTGTGTAGCTATTTGTTCATCTAGTGATCATGCGGAGACCCCGCAGAGCAGCAGTAGGGGTGTTATCTCCACGGAGAGCCCCGAAGCTGGGTAAGATTCGCCGGCGTGCATGTCTTCGCCTTATCCCGTTTCCAGGCACCGGCGATGTCTTACTGGCTCCCACAATGATAAGCCACCCGTTGGCATATGTCGCACCTACCACCCGACAGAGAGAATATCAAGGAGTCACTCATGGATGCAATCGCGGGTTACATTAGGGCATCTTCAAAGTGGACCCCAAACTGCAAACACATTTTACCGTCCAACATGGTACCCTATCGGTCCAGGAACTGGTCCGGACGTCCGTGTTCCTGCAGACCAGAGAAAACTGGCTGAAGGGTAGGGGCGGGGGGACTTTGTGGTAGCTTCATTGGGTAAACTAAGTGAAAGAAATCAAAGACTAACTGCTTAGTGTTGACTAACTCTCCTTTCTGCGCAAATGGAACCCATAAGCTTCACTTCACGCCAAATCATGGACCGTCTCAGACAAGTTGAAACCCTTATCAAACATCAAAAAATATTAAGAATTCATCACAACACATTGCTAACCCTTCAAGTGGAGTATATAGCAAAAAACTACCACATTACATGCTAGTGCTACAAAAAACTACGACTTCTTTTTTTTCAAAAATCTACTACAAAATTGGTTCGCTGTTTCAAAAAATCCTAGTTGCTGAAGTGTTAAGTTTTAATCGCATTTATGACAGAGAGGGTCCGCTCATTAGGACACCGTTATATTGGACCGTTAGTTGACTGTTATGACATGTGGAGTCCACATGCCGATCCCTACAAAATAAGTAAAATGGTCATGTAAGTTTTGTAAAAAAAGCAATCGGGACCCGGTCCGCCATGGCCGGAAGCTGCGTGCTGATGCTGGTTACCAGCGCTGCTCCTCGCCGCCGCCGCCGCCTGACGTCATTGCTACTCCCGCTGCCGCTGGTGCATGCTACTCGCTGCCCCGCTGCTGCTTGTCGGCGCCACTCCTCGCTGCCGCTGCCCACCGGCACCGCTGTTCTCCGCCGCTGCGGCTCTGCTACTACTCGCCGGCGCGGCTGCCACCACTGCGGCTCTGCTGCCCTGCCCGACATCGCCGCTGCTCCCCGCCGCAGTGGCTCTGCCACCCTGCCCGCCGCTGTCCATCGCCGCTGCAGCTCTACCACTGCTGCCCGCCGTTGTCTCTGCTCCCCGCCACTACGGCTCTGTTGTTGCC